>NC_029788.2:74328616-74377229 GCF_000816755.2 Arachis ipaensis | reverse complement strand
ATTAAAGTTAAATTTTTATAATTATTTATAAAAAGTGATCTTTTAGGCAAAATAATCACATCTAAATGCACCGATTTATTCTTGTATAGGGAAACCTAGGCTGGGCCTACATGCAAAAGATGAATTACATCATGGCAGAGGTAGTTTATCGGAAGGCCCAACTAATCGATCCAGATTGTAACAAGGCTTGTAACTTGGGCCTGTGCCTCATCAAACAAGCCCGTTATGAAGAAGCCCAATTAATACTTAATGATGTTTTAGAAGGCAAATTACCAGGCTCAGATGATGGCAAGTCAAAAAAACGGGCCCAAGATCTCTTAACAGAGTTAAGATCCCTTCTTCCTGCACCGCAGTTATCGGATATTTTGACCCTTGATGATGAGTTCATCAAAGGCCTTGAACAGATGATGAATCAATTGGGGCCGGTTAGATCAAAGAGACTTCCAATTTTTGAGGAGATTTCTTCATTTAGAGATCAGTTAGCATGTTAAATTTTCCACTATGTACAGATTTGGTCATACTTATTCCTTTTGTTTATCGCCTGCTTCTTTTCTTTAATTTTCAAAGTGTTGGTTTTTTGGGTGGGGGAAGAGGAAATAGAAATAGAATATACAAGGTGAAGCCTAAATTAAAGTTGAGTGAAGATTTTGATGTAAATTCACAAAGGGATGAAAGTAATAAGCCTGATGTAAACTTTTTAATAACAAAAACTTGCTTTCTTAAAATTGTACTTATTTTATAGTTAGAAATAGAACAAAATAAATAAAAGGATTAATGTTACGGACCAGAATGGCCTTTGACTCGATTAACCGGGGATGACTCTATCCGACGGCCCGAACCGGCTCTACAGTTTTTAACAGACATTTGAATTCAAATACTTCTCTTATTTTAGCCAGATAAGATGAGATAACTATCACTAGTTATATAAAAAGGAGTCAGAGGTTTTTTTAGGTACGTTATTCATTCTAGGTACCATTTGTGGGGACTGCCGACTCGTGACGATATGACAGGGAATCCCGAGGAGCAATCCTAAACTAATCACCACACGCCAAACCCCGAAGTCCAACACCCGGCCTTTGGGATAGCCTTCTCCTCGTCCCCGGGAGGATAACCAAGCACTATGCATCGCCTGCCAACCCCGGACCGGCAGCAACTGAAAGAGGACGCTTATCAACCCGACAAAGCTTGGGCACCTGACGGCTTAGGAGAAAAAGCCATCCAGATAATCCAAGAACTCTGTCTCAGAGTGCAAAACCTCGAAGGCCAAAGTCACAACCAAAGAGCGATATAACCCAGCAAACGTCATGCAACTTCCAGAACCTGATCGCGCCGTGAAACTAGGAAAAACAGGTCACCCGAACGCATGAGCGCAGTGTGTCTAGAGACCCAGAACGCCATCGCGACTAGGACGACCGAAGACACCGACAGGAGGCCAAGCGAGCACAAAGAGACCACTTGATCATAGGAGCCACCACATTCACGGAGAAAATCCTGAGAGCCAAACTCCCGAAGGGCTTCGCCAAGCCCACTGATATGAAATACGACGAGACCAAAGATCCCCAGGAACACCTGATGGCCTTCGAGGCCAAGATGAACTTGGAAGGGGCTGCGCGATGAGGTTCGATGTAGGGCCTTCCCGGTTACCCTCGCCGGCCCCGCGATCAAATGGTTTAACGACCTCCCTAATGGGTCCATAGCCAGTTTGGACGACGTCTCCAGGAAGTTCATGGGCCAGTTCACCACAAGAATCACCAAAGCAAAACATCCCATGAGCCTACTCGGAATCACCTAAAGACAAGACAAATCCACGAGAAAATACCTCGACAGGTTCAACGATGAGTGCCTGATGGTCGATAGACTCACGGACTCGGTCGCCGGCCTTTGTCTGACCAATGGTCTCATGAATGAAGACTTTCTGAAACATCTCCCCACCAACCATTCTAGACCATGCAAAAAATCCAAAACGTCGTGACGGAATACATAAATGACGAAGAGGTTAGTCAAGTCGTGGCCACCAATAAACGGCAGCACGACAATACGACACCACGTAGTAACCCACCACCGAAAGACACCCCGAAAGAACACACCAGACCTGTGCCCCACAACGGACCACCTAGGGTAGGAAAGTTCTCGAACTACACCCCCTACCCGCTTCCATCACAAAAATCTGCCACCAAAGAGCAGAGTGAGGCATCCTTCCGAAGGTGCGACAACTGAAGGAACGAACCAGCGGCAACAAAAACCTATACTTCAATTACCACTGAGGATACAGACACAAAACCGAAGATTGCTTCGACCTAAAAGATGCCATTGAGCAAGCCATCTGAGACAGCAAACTCCTCGAGTTGGCCAAAATCATCCGAAAGTCCAGGAGAACTGAAAGAGAAAGATAACTGGAATGCGAAGGACGCAACCCGAGGACAATACGACGGGCACCCCCAAGACAGCCCAAAAATCGACCCCACCATCATCATAAACATCATCAACGGAAAGGACGTGCCGGAGAGGTCAAAATTAGTACTAAAAAAGGCTCTCAAAGTTCTAGCCATAAGAAACCAAGTGCCAACCTCCTTGGTTCTAGTGGCGATAACATTTTTTCCCGATGACTGCCAACATAGCACCTCAGTAGAAGATGCCCCATTCGTCATCTCAGCAAAAATCGGAACTGGACTTGTGAAAAGAATACTGGTCGACACCGGGGCTGATTCCAACATCCTCTTCAAAGGAGCCCTTGACAAGCTGGGTCTCCGAAACGAAAATGTGCAAACCCACCGCAATAGGGTAACCAGACTCGGAGATAACTTCCTCAAACCGGACGGTTTCATAGTGCTACCACTAACCATCGGGACCATAAACTAGAGGAAGACCATGATGCATCCTCAACTTTGCTGTTTTTCCCTCTTTATTTCAACCGATTTACCAGCAATTTACTAAGAATTCCTGTCGAATAAACAATAATTTTTAGGTTTTTAAGAACATTGCTTTGATTAGTTGAATTCATTGACTACAGAAAGATTTGGAAGGGAAACAACAAGAAATCAAGAAGAAATTGACCACTTTTTGGGAAGTCAAAAAGGATGAAGAAAGGGAGCCTTGCCATGACCACGTGCGTTCCGATTAGGATTTATAAATCAACTAGGGGAGATTCTTATGAATTGTGTGGCTTTATAAATCAGTGAACGTTCTTCAACTCTTTTCTTAAATAATTGACTAAGGAATTAGCAATTAATTAAGTTAAAGAGAAATCAAATCACCAAGGGATTGGGGCTTGATTACTAATGATTTGCCATAAAAGAGTCTTTGCATGATTAAGGTGGAAAGTGAAAATTATTGATCTGGAAGTTTCAACATCTCCAAAATCTTAACTCTCTTTTATCATATTATCTTTCTACACTTACTGTTTGCTTTTATTTAATTCATTGTCATCGATAAAGTTTTCTGAAGCCCCAATTTGATTGTCTGACTAGATTAATCGATTGACCATTGCTTGCTTAATCCGTTAGTCTTTGTGAGATCGACACTCACTCACCGTGAGTTATTACTTGATACGACCCGGTGCATTTGCCGGTTAGTTGTGGTATTCGAAATTCTACGATCAGACCATCCTCTCCTAGTTCGTGGTTATCAAGGATTCCACTACCTACAACATCATCCTCAGAAGGAAGACAATTCACGGCCTATCAGCCATCATCTTCACCAAGTTCCTAATCATGAAGTTCTAGGTCGATAACAGCACCATCGGAACAATAAACGGAGATCAGGAAGTCGCAGTAGAGTGNAGTCAAGAAGGCAAACAACAAGTGGCGAATATGCGTCGACTACATGGACTTGAACAAATCTTGACGCAAAGACGCCTTTCCCCTTCCAAACATTGACGGACTAGTCGACGCCACATCGGAGCACCAATACTTCAGTTACATGGACACTTACTCTGGGTATAACCAAATATCCATGCATTGGCTCGACTAAGATAAAACCGCTTTCGTAACTCCCGATGACACGTATTGTTACACGATTATGCCATTTGGATTAAAAAATACTGGGACTACCTACCAGAGGCTCATCACAAAAATCTTTCAAGACCTCTCTGGAACCAAGCAGGAGGTCTACATCGATGACATACTTGCCAAAATCCAAACCGGCGAATAGCTCATCAGCGACCTTAAACTCGTGCTAGACACCTTAAGGAAGCACCGAATGTGTCTCAACCCGACGAAGTGTGCATTCAAGATGGAAGCCAGGAAATTCCTAGGCTTTATGATCACTCAACGGGGCGTGGAAGCGAACCCGGAAAAATGCAGGGTCATCTTTGAGATGAGCAGCCCGGCAAGTCTCAAGGACGTCCAAAGGCTAACTGGCCGACTAGCCGCCCTCTCCCGATTCCTCGGAGCCTCGACCCAAAACGCCATTCCTTTTTCAAGCTCATGAAAAAGGGCATAAATTTTAAATAGAAAATCGAGTGCGAAGAAGCCTTACTTTCTAAGCCCAGAACGAGAGAAACACTTTACCTCTACTTGTCCATAACAGAGGAAGCACTAGCCGTGGCGCTTGTCCGAGAAGGCGAGCAGAGAGTACAAAGACCCATATACTTCATAAGAAAGGTCCTCCAGAGTGTGGAGACACACTATTCCCGGCTCGAGAAACTCGCCTTCACAATACTTATAACCTCACGACGTCTCCGACAATACTTCCAGGCCCACCCCATTACGGTTCGGACCGACTAGGCAGTCAGGCAAGTGTTTCAGAAGCCGGACCTTGCAGGAAGGATGCTCACATGGTCCGTCGAACTATCACAAGAGGTACGATTTTAGTTTCATTTAAATACAGTATAATGTAGTATGAAATCCTAGGCTAGATACCCTTAGGATTAAGTTTGAATTATGCATTTGGTTGGAGTTGATGTGTATAGATGACGTGTTTAGTAATTTATGATTTGGATGAGGATTGGGTGATTATACATAGTTGTTGTATTGTGAAATTTGATTATTTGAATGGTAATAATGCATTTATGAAATTCTGTGTTGAATTGATGGAATTTGTGCCGGAGGCCGTGAATATTGGGTCAGAGACTAGAAAAAGGTAAGAGAGGTAAGTGGTGATTGTATTGTATGATGATTGATTGAGTTTGAATGGAAAATGTGGTATTAGGTATATAAAAATTGAAATAATTGATGGTATAGTGAAAAATGTGATTTTGAGGTGTTGGGTCTGAGTCAAGGTGAACCTGGCTTCACCGAACTCATGTACACCCTAAAAAAAATAAAAAAGGTATATATGTTTTAAATTAATTTTAATATTATGATATATTAATTATAAGCTTATTGTTTATAATAAATTAAATACATTCAACAACATAGACATTGATAATATAATTAGTTTTTTAAAATATTAAAGAGAAGAAGTATAGTGAATCTAGATAGATAATAAGTATGAATAGGATGGCTTCAATTCAAAATGTCAATAGTCAATTAACACATGCATTAAAAATATGTATATTAAAATTAAAAAAATAAAAAAATTAGCCAAAAAATAATAAAAAAACTCAAGAATGAAGGAGAGCAAGCCATTAGTCAGACTGAGTTTTAAGAAAAATCACTATAAATTTTTCTTTAAAATATTAAAGAGAAGAGAGTGAATTTAGATAGACAAGTTTAAAACCAAGTTTTAAAATCATATTTTTTATTTAAAAATTAAAAATTTGGACCAAATTACTCATAATAAAAAAAATTATAAATAAAAAAATAAGAGAAAGAGAGTGTTTCTCCTCCTAAAGAAAAAATAAAGAAGAAGAAAGGGAAAGGAAAAAAGAAGGAGAAGCTGTCCATGATCTATCTTTGCCTTCGCTTCTGCTACCACCTCTATACAATTTTAATCCTTAAGGTAAGGACGATTTTAAAACTGAGTTAAACTTTAGAGACACTTTTGTACACAAAAAAAAAATTGGAAACGAAAATAAATTTTAGACTAAATCTTAAGGACCAAAATCATACTTCAACCAAATTATTTTTTAACAAGACATTAAAATCCTCATTGACTCGAGTAAAATTTGGGCCCGGCCTTGTTGAAAGTGGCAAAAGTATTTGCCTCAATCCAAAGCTACACAAGTTCGAATCCTAGCAGTGACTAGATTAGTGTGTGTGAGTAAGTGTATGAGTGTGTAACCTAAGACTGGTTGTCCAATCCATCGGAAAAAAAAAAAAAAACTGTTTTTATAAAATTGTTGAAAATGGTTGTAGCTAAGAAATAATAAACCCAAGTCCAAAAAAAAAAGAAATAATAAACCGTTTTCTTCTCTGCTAGAGAGAAAGATTTGGACTTGGAACGATGGAGCAGGAGGAAGAAAAAGTTTCGAATGCCTTCATTCCCTCGTCGTTGTCGTCCTCCGATTTGGAACAAGTGCTCCACTCTCTGCCTTCCAACGCCCTCAACCACTTGTTCTCCCTCGGCGTAAGTTCGATTCTTCTTCTTCTTCTTCTTAGTTATGCTCTATTTACTCATTTCAAACGCTTCTTTTTATTTTGTTGCTACATACACACACATATACAGGTATGTGTCCGCTGCGTCCTTCGTCTCTTTGGTATCAAAGGCCCAATCTGTGCCTCAGTTGATAACGGTTCCGAAAACCCTCTAGACTCAACCACTTCCAACGAAGCTAAACTCTGCAACATTTGCTTAGGGATTCTGCAGTTCAGGTTTTACGATGAGAGAGAGAAAAGAGTGTTGCAGAAGGATACTGCTTATGACGTGGCACTCCTCATTGCTGACATGGTTAAGCAAGAGAGATACCAGTTCGATACCTTCTCACTTGAAGTTTCCATTCCTCCTCTCATCCTTCAAAACGAAACCTCTGTTTGGTGAGAAATTTTTTTTGGCTTTTTGTGTTGATATGGCGTTCTTTGTTTTTCGCAGTTATTTACATTAGTTCGCATTCATGGTTGCGATATTGAAATTGCACTATCTCATGTTTATTTTGAACTTTTGAACAATTGTTTGGCAAATGAAACCTCTATTTGTAATTTATAAGGACATTCTTCAAATTCGGTATTTATTTGCAGGATTTTGTATTCGTGATTGTAACATTGAACAATCTCATGTTTATTTTGAACATTTATTTGGGCATTTCTCTATTGTAAAATCAGCTGCGTGCCTTTGTAGTTTGTAGTTAGGTCACAACTCACAAGTTTCTTTTAACTGTTTACCCTACTCTGCTTCCTATAGTTACATTGAGGCAGAACAGTCTATTCACTCTGATATTACTACTTTACATTTATGTTTTCTGATGTTCATGATCACTGTATTAGTAATCCTTTTTGGTGCCACTCTTTTTTTGGTTAGAGTAACTTCTTGATTTCCACTTTTTCTAGCACTGATTAGAATGTCTCCCTTGTTAAATTCTTGTAGGTCATATATGCAAAAGAAATATGGATCTGAACCTTGGTTTCAAGAAAAGCTGCACACTGGATGTATCTCTATAAAGGATGCTTTGAAGTTTTCTCTAATAAATCCTCTTGAAAATCTATTGGTGAGAACGTTTTCTGGCCATATCTGTTTCATAGACATTTGTTGCCGGCTTTGATTATGCATCTTTTACACCAATATCTTTATAATTTCCCCTTCTAATCACCTGTAACACAATAGATGATGCTTTATCTCACAGTTGATGTGTATTTCACATATTCTTTATGGAAATCATGTCTTGCCTTGTAGGGTTGTAAATCAAGTTTGTGCCCTTTCCGGATTCGTTTAACATACACTCACACCAAAGCATCGGAAGGTGTCGCCAAATGTTCTGAAAATGATGGGAGTTGCAAGAGAAGAAAAACAGGCATGTCTTTGTTGTTTCCTTCTAATTCATTTTCTACACCAAGTCTATATACATAAGATATATCAAGAATGTCTGTAGGTTTGATAGGCATAGGCACTTCCGATGATTTCACTTTCACAGCTCCTTCCATTGACCATTTGATTTGAATTTTGGTTTTATAGGTGAATCCAATTTGATTGGAGAGAGGCCTCTTAGCAGTTCAGTAGAAATTGAATCCTTTGACAGCTCCAAGTTATTTCTGAAAAGTGTAATTCTTCTTTCTTTCTTTCTTTCTTTCTTTCTTTCTTTCTTTCTTTCTTTATGAATAGATGACTAAAGAATTTAAATTCCTTTGTTTGATGATGTTTTCATTTTTTTGGAATGTTTTATATCTAATTCATCTGTATCATAAATCCTTGATGATTTGTATGGTAGGCCCACAAAGTTCTACCGCAGTCAGTTTCTGCATATTTTTTCTGCTTAATTTGTATATGATTCTGTGGCTAATTTGGTTTCCTTTCTTGCTATTTAGGCAAGTGAACCTTGCCATTTTAGTTACAATTGCTCCAGGACACCATTCTATTTTGGTGGGAGATACCTGAAGGTAATGAATTTGGAAAACTATGCTTCACTATTTTTTTTTTTAATTTTCTTGGGATGTCTTATTTTCTTTCGCTGCCTTGTATCATTCTTTCCGCCGTCATAATGAATACTCTTATCCAAAAAGTGGGGGAAAATGCATGAAAAAATATTCCTTTTGGTGTTAGCATTCTTAGCAAGGATGTGTCTATTTGATTTTGTTCTAACTTCTGAAATATGATAAGCCTCACATTTCTTTAAGATTTCAATTTAAGTTGCTAATTGCTATATAGTTTAACATTATCAGATGTGCATGTTTCTCTTTGGTACTTGATGTGAATTGCAGGTTTGCTTACAGTACTTTGAAATCTATAAGCTAAAATAAATTGAAAATTGTGAATGTCTGATAGACCAATATATCCTCCATTTTCCTTTATTTTGTCTAGATATGAGTGTATATATCTATAATTTGCAAAGTGATGATTGACTTATTTGAGCTTAGCTGATGCTACCTTTAATAATTCTGTTAATTTTGTGGTAGTATTCACGGAATGTGAGTCAAACACGCTGGATCATTGATGATGAAAGAATGGGGGAAGCATCAGTTGAGGTATTGTCTACATCGGCAAGTTATCACAGTATCCATTCGTTTATTTTGATTTTGGAAGCTGGCTATAATGTGTGTTTTATCGTTATAGGAAATAATTGGTACAAAGGTCCTTCAAGCATGCCGTGGTGATAACTATAAGTTTCATGCTGCTGGAAGAGAGGATATTGATGTACTGAAGATTTCCATTATCTTTTTCTAAAGTTTATTTGTCACTGAACCGATCTGATTTAGAATTATTCTTCTAGGTCCGAATGTTGGGTCCTGGTAGGCCATTTATTCTTGAGGTGCAAAACACACGGCTAGTCCCAACTGAACAGTTTGTAAACAACATAGAGAAAATGATTAATGAAGTGGAAAATAAATTGGTAATGTAGTTGATTTTGGCCACTTATATGTGGTATTCATTTATTTTGTCATGAGTAAATTTAAAGTATTGTATGACCATGTAGGTGAGGGTGAAAAATCTGAAACTTGTTGGCAGTGATGGCTGGAACCTTATGCGAGAAGGTGAAGCAGAGAAGCAGGTCTTGCATTTTCCTTCTTAGTTGGATAGTTTCATTTCATAGTTCATAATTTACAACTGTGCTCCATCCTCATTTTATCTGGGCCTTCCATAGTTTATTCATTCGTATGTTCTTAAAATTTTGTAGAAGCAATATGCTGCTTTAGTGTGGACTTCTCGTCCTCTGAAGGATGAAGATTTTCAACAAGTATCTTCACTAAAAGATTTGGTATGTAAGAAAAGATCTACATAAATGGTGTTCAAAGATGTGCCATTATTCAACATGTATTGGTTGCAATGACAATACCTGTGCAATGCTCATATTGATATGCCATTGCTTATTCAAGGAAGGATTTAATGCTATATAAGCTAAAATAAAATGCAGTTTTAATAAAAAGATCCCCAGTTGCCATCACTAGTCAATTTGATATTGTTTTCCTTAATCACATAAGTCAATTTTTCCTGGAATTCTGTATTTTTTTAATTTTCCTATGAAAGATTAATCCATAACTTTGAAACTGCAAAATATTGTTTGTACAGAAAGTTGTGCAGAGGACCCCAATAAGGGTGCTTCATCGTCGCAGTCCTCTAGAGCGTGAAAAGATTATTCATTGGTATCGCCTGCTTATAGTTCTTAAATTTACAATCGTTTGACATGTTCACCTTCTAGGATCCTTGCTAGAATCTGACATTTTGTTCTTGAAATCTTTAGGATGAAAATGGAGACAGTTGCTGGAAGTTCCCAATATTTTCTTTTGCATCTATGTACGCAGGTATTGTTTTATTTATGTTCTCTCTTACAGTACAAATTTCTCAATCACTTAGTTAATTTTATATTAGAACAAGTTATGGGTTTAACATAATCAACCTCACAAGAATAAGAGAGATGGAACATGATTGTGCAGGCTGGGACCTACATCAAGGAATTTGTTCATGGCGATCTTGGACGCACCCATCCCAGGTATGACAAAAACCTTCTTCACCTTGTGTAGTGTATGGTGGCAGAAGTGTGAGACAGAGACATACAAAGTTAGTAGTGGTAAATTATTTTAGGTGGACATGATTACCATGGCTGAACCACTGCCAGTGGTGCCAGCCGTCTGGAAGGAGCCACAGGGTAAAGGTTTTATGTCCCTAAGGCTGTGTTCGAGAACAAGACAGGATACAGAGACACAAAAATAGGTGTTTTTGTATTTTATTTGGTGATAAACTAATAATATAAGAAATAATAAATTATGAAAATTCAATTTACTCTCTTTTTTTCTGCGAAAAGAATTTAGGAAGAAAAATATAACAATAAAAAATGTAATTATAAAAAAAAATTAAAAAATAAGTTGTGTTCTTTACTAATCTGTGTCTTTCTTGTAAAGAAGGATACAAAATACAAAATAAGTTTTGTTCCTTACTAATGTTTTTGTGTCTTTCCATCTATCTTTTGCCAAATTTGATTTTGTATCTCCATATTCCTATCTTAGTGTTTTGTACTCGTAAACAAATGCAGCCTAAGTTGCAAGGTGTGTCTCCAGTGTCCACTTATTGGAGCTACTGAAAATACACAAATTGTGTTCTAGGAAACAAAATCTGTGTCTGTCCTTGTCTCTGCATCCTAACACAACCTTGTCTCCCCTGTCTTGATAACAGTGATGGGAAATGGTAAAATAAGTCCCCTGCATTCATGTTTGTATTTGAAAGACAACTGAAAATCCTAAACCCTAATACTCGCTAATACCCAAATGACTAATCACTCTAATTATCATATTATATGTTGATATCAATATTTGCATTTGCTTTATTGGGAATTTGTTGTTTTGCAGCATCGGATCTATCTTGGGTTGTACAGCTGAAATTTTGCAACTTGATGTCACAGACATCAAAATGGAATGCTTCCTAACATAGTATGTTATGTGATGTTCTAACTGATCTTGGGAATGAATATTGCTTTGATGGAAGACACTATTCAATCCCAACACGTATTTGAAAAAAGAATCTGGTAACTAGTACTAAAAGATGGTTCCTAAGGAACGCTGCATGTTTTTTCATATGCCTATTCGGTTCCTTAGGAGTTGTTTTTAAGTTAGATTTTGGAGGGGAAGAGAAGACTTCTAATGTAAATTTTACACTAGAAATGATCCAAAACCCTGTTTTTTTCTCCTAACCCTTAATTCACAAACCATTCCTCGTAGGTTTTTAACAGTTTACCCTAGTTGAGAATCAAGTTTACAATCTAAACAGAAAAGACAAGACCAGCACCCATTTGGGATTTGTCTTGCTGGTGAGCAATTCACCTCTCCATCGACTTTGCTTTTTGTAAATTCAGTCAGTCATAAACAGTTTAATACTTTCATTTCATCATGGTATTTCATGATTTACGTTGATTCCAATATTTATTGTGTTTCAAATGGGGTTCCTGTTAAATCAAAATTGAGTGTGGTGGTTAAAAAAATATTCTCTCTCTCTCTCTCTCTCTCTCTCTCTCAACCAAATTTAGTCAACGGATAATTTATACAATCAATAATTAACTTCTTTATAAAATACTAATTTAACTTTTATCATCTCTATTTTCACCATTTTCTCATTTACAGCATCCATTTCTTCTTCTTCTCTCTCTCTCTCTCTCTCTCTCTCTCTCAAATTGGAATCACAATTTTATTAGGGTTTCTCCACATTATCTCTTCTTTCTTCTACTATAGTTGATTAATTGTTAGGGTTGCTAGTGATAATGATGATGATGTTATGGCTAGTTTTAGTAGTGGTGGTTATTGATGATGAGATTGTTGGCGGTGTTGGTGTTGGAGATGGAAACAAAAATGATGGGGATAGGGGTTAAATTAGTAACTTTATAAAGAAGTTAACAGGTGACTATATAAATTAACTATTGACTAAACATTCAATTCATTTTGTCAAAAAAAAATATATCTTTGGGACGTTATTTTGCAAAAACAATTTTTGCGGTCCATCTTGTTATAATTGTAATTTTTCGGTGTTCAAAATGACTACATGATAAAGATAAAAGGTAATACTTTTATCTTAAAATTAGAGACATGGTGTAAAATTGGTCTCAGGATGCATTGCGTATTATGATAAAGATTTTCCATCCCACACGGACCATCCCCTCCCTCAGGCCGACAAAGGTAGAGGTTAATCCCAATATGACAAAAGCATAAAAGCTACTTCCTACTATTTATTTTTGTTTGGATGACTGAGGTCGGCGCGGGGGGCGAGGAGGGGTTAGGAGACCTAAACCCTAAATTTCTGCTCTCATTTATTCAATTACCAGCCATAAGCCCATAATTTTTTTTTGTTTAACCAAACGGTATCCTCCAACCCAATGTTAGGTTTTGTGGAGCCATTAAAAAAACAATGATATATTCTTACCAATAACAAAGAGTCAATGTCCACAAATAAATTCTATAATTATGAAAAAAAACTTCTACCATTTTTTAATGGCTCCACAAAACCTAATAGAATCCTAACTTTATGGTCCAACTTAAATTCAGGTCGAACACTATCACGATTCAAGATGCTTAACAATATTTGATATTATCCGATATTTGCAATATTTTGGAGGAAATAGTATAAATAAGAGGGTCTAGCAGCCTTTCACGTATGATCTCGCATACAAATTAAACTCTAAATTTTTTAGCTAGAGCATTGAGGCCCCTTGTAGGTACATACCACATCGGTCCTTGGAGCGAAGAAGTCACGCTTCTATTCTTGAGGCATTTCATTATTTTCTTGAGTTCTAAGTTTACACTAAGCACTAAGGTATCATTTATGAAGAGGCAAGTCCACGAACATGAAGTATAATGCCACCAAGGACCCTTAGAAACATCTAATGAATTTTGTTTTGAAGCCAGGATGAATCTTGAGGGAGAAGCAGGCACTATCTGATGTCACATATTCCCAATTACCTTGTCAATCCAACAATAAAGTGGCTAAACTCATTTTCCCAAGTTATAGTGGGATGTTTTTCTGATATCTCCAAAAGATTCTTGGTGCACTTACAACCAAGATTACTAAAACAAATCATCCCATGAACTTGTTTGGGATTACTCAAGAAGCTAACATGCTCATAAGAAAATAGCTGGATAAGTTTAATGATATGCTATTAGCGGTTGATGTGCTAACATACTTAGTGGTATGTTTATGCCTCATAAATGACTTAATAAGTAAAGACTTCATAAAACACTTCTCTGCTAAAGCCGTCTGAAGCACACACGAAATACAAACCATGCACGAGAATATATCAATAATGAAAGTAGCGCAAACCCAAGTTTGAATTTAAATTATAACCAGAGCTTACTCACCCAAAAATTCTTGATGCAGCGCAACGAACATACACCACACCAAGAAAGTGGCTTGCACACCAAGCCTTCTCCTCTAAAGAGATGTTAACTATAGAATCCTTTCCACTCTCAAAAGTCTATAAATAGGCCAAGAGAGGTGCTGAAATTTCATGGATAGTCCTACAGTACGCATAGTAGTCCCTATCGAGAAATGGAGGATGATTAAGGGAGAACCTTTCAACGTGACTTAAAGTCAAATTTGTCATGGATTTTTTCTTTTGCAAACCATTAGGAAGTTCAATCCCTTAGAAGACCAGCTCTAATACCAACTGAAATTCGGGGTTATTGTACTTTTAAACTTTTTCAAACATAAAACAAGAACTCAAAAGCTTCACAAGTCCGAAAACTTGTATACAATGAAAAATGTTAGAGCATTATTTCGAAAGTTGGAATTGGCTATGGTGAGGAAAGTTAAGTATGGTGCTGCAAGGACTTTGCTAGAAGATTCCTATTATGTGGTGAGGATGAGAGCCGGACAGTAAAGGGATCGGATTTCCATTCTACCCCTGTTTTTTTTAATAATTGAAAATATGCCCAAGAGATCAAGTATAAGTATGCTGAGTTGGATGGTGTTAGTATGGAGAGTGAAGATCTTGGGCTTTGGTTGAAAAGTTGAAGCGGGCCAGGTATTTATTTGAAGTGGTAGTTGTGTTTGAAATGAACTGAATGATAAAAAAAGTTAATATTAGTGGAGCTTTAGGTTGGTTGGTCTGGTCCAGGTGGGTTGGATTTGAATGGTTTCCCATCAAAAAACAAAGAAGAGTTTAATAACTTAGTGTTTGGATGGGCCTGTGTACATGGATTTGAAAAAGAGTTGAAAATATGCCCAAGAGATCAAGTATAAGTATGCTGAGTTGGATGGTGTTAGTATGGAGAGTGAAGATCTTGGACTTTGGTTGAAAAGTTGAAGCAGGCCAGGTATTTATTTGAAGTGGCAGTTGCGTTTGAAATGAACTGAATGGGAAAAAAAAAGTTAATATTAGTGGAGCTTTAGGTTAGTTGGTCTGGTCCAAGTGGGTTGGGTTTGAATGGTTTCCATAAAAAAAACAAAGAAGAGTTTAATAATTTAGTGTTGGGATGGGCCTGTGTACATGGATTTGAAAGAGTTAATTGTAAAAGTTTAAGACTTCTACCCAAAAGAAAGAAAAAGTTTAATAATTGAATGAATATAGTTGTGAAAAATAAAATAATTCGATTAAGGTATGTAATAAAATTATAATCCTTATTTATATGAAACTAGAGTACTTGACTTAAACATAGAGAGAATGCCATTTTCGTCCTATAGAAATTAAATAACATGTACTTTAATCGATATAAATTTATTGTGAATATAATAATGTTAATTTATGTTTAATATTTTAACTTGTCACAAAATTTTAAATTTTAATCCGTTGACATATTTTATGATTAAGGATTGTTACGGATCCAACCCACGGATCCCACAACCCGGGATGACCTCCGAACCCGGCTACCCGGGTCCGACCCATCGAAACCCTCTAGAAGGCCAAAAACCAGCCCAATAGAGCTCCCAACCAACTTTTGAATTCAAACGTCTCCCTTATCTTAGTCAAATAAGATAAGATAAGATATTCACCATCACCTATAAATAGAGGACCCAGGTCCCTCCAGGTATTCATTCATTCCACACACCTTATACCTCTCAGACCTATTCTGACTTGAGCGTCGGAGTGTCTTTGCAGGTACCTCCCCCCATTGCTCCAGTCAAGAGATCCGGCATCTGCCTCAACCCGCAAGTTCTTGATCCATCTTTCAACCCGTACCAGAGACATCTCATACATTGGCGCCGTCTGTGGGGACTTGCGCCGATTGAGCCAGAATGGGGAACGTACTTGAACAAACCTCCCTAAGCCATGATAACTCCCGAACGAGGAACTTGACCCCCGAACAGCAGGAGGTCACGAACCGTGGAAGGATAGCAAGCACCATCCACCACGCCACCCCAGCACAGAATAAGGAAAACGAACGCGTCGTCGCAGAGCCACGGCACCCCGAAAACACGGGGGACAAAGCGGCACAAATATCCAATATCTCTGTCTTCGAGTCCAAGAACTCGAAGGCAGAGTGGCCACCAAGGAAAGGCACAACGCCGAAAATGGAAGCCACGCAACCTCTAGATCAAAATCTCGCCGAGGCAGATCGCCAACTCGACAACACGATGGGAGAGACAATCGCATCACCTCGCGCGACCTCAGACGTGAAAAGTCGCCAGAACGGCGACACAGTAAAAGGTACAACTGCAGCGCTTCCCGGGATCTAAGTCATCAACACGACTCAGACGAAGACCGACGACACCGAGAAACCAAGCGCACGAGAAACGACCACACAATAATGGGAGCCACTCCCTTCAGGAGAGGATCTTAAAAGCAAAACTCCCCAAATGTTTTGATAAACCCACGGACATGAAGTATGACGAAACCAAGGATCCCCAGGAACACCTAACGGCCTTCGAGGCCAGGATGAACCTAGAAGGCGCAGCCGACGCAGTCGGATACAGAGCTTTTCCGGTAACCCTAGCCGGGCCGGCAATCGAATAGTTCAACGGCCTCCCTAACGGATCCATAACCTGTTTCCATGACATTTCACAAAAATTCATGGCCCAATTTACAACCAGAATCACTAAAGCTAAACACCCCATCAGCCTGCTAGGGGTCACACAAAAACAGGACGAGTCCACACGGAAATACCTCGACCGCTTCAACGATGAATGCCTAACGGTCGACGGGCTCACAGATTCCGTCGCAAGCCTCTGTGTAACCAACGGGCTCATGGACGAAGATTTCCGCAAGCACCTTACCACCAAACCAGTGTGGACCATGCACGAGATCCAGAACGTCGCAAGAGATTACATAAACGACGAGGAGGTCAGCCAGGTCGTCGCTGCCAAAAAATGGCAACACAGCAACACCCAACACGGCAACCCGACATCCCGGCTTAACCCACCATCCAGAGAAAATCAGAGGGACCATCCCAAACAAACAAACACAAACTGACCACCCAGAATCGGCAAATTCTCTAATTACATACCCCTGACAGCCTTGATTACTAAGATATACCACCAAATAGCAGATCGAGGAATTATCCTGAAAGCCCGACAACTCAAAGAAAGAACAGGCGGCAACAAAACCCTTTATTGCAACTACCACCGAGGTTACGGGCACAGGACACAAGACTGTTTCGACCTTAAAGACGCACTCGAACAAGCCATAAGAGACGGCAAGCTCCCAGAGTTTGCCAAAATCATCAAAGAACCAAAACGCGCGGAAAGAGACAGGTCGCCAGAAAGAGAAGGACGCAACCCGAGAACACAAAAACAACCTCCTAGGGAAAGCCCAGAGGACGACCTAACCATAATAGTAAACGTTATCACGGGCAAAGACGTATCAGGCAAATCAAAATCAACACTAAAAAAGGACCTCAAAGTCCTGGCTGTCAGAGACCAAACCCCAACTACCACCGCCGACAACACGGTAACCTTCCTACCCGAGGACTGCCAGCACGGCACCTCGGCCGAAGACGCACCTTTCGTCATCTCGGCAAGAATCGGAACAGGACTATTATGAAGATTACTGGTGGACACCGGCACAGACTCTAACATCCTCTTCTGAGGAGCCTTCGACAAGCTCGGGCTCCGCAACGATAATCTCCAAACACACCGCACCGGCGTCACGGGACTCGGAGACAACTTCCTCAAACCGGACGGTTCCATTACCCTCCCCCTCACCATAGGGACAGGTAACCAAAGGAAAACAATTCTATCCGAATTTGTGGTCCTAAAAGACTCCACCGCCTACAACATCATCCTCGGAGGAAAAACAATCAACGACTTCTCCGCCGTCATCTTTACCAAATACCTCCTTATGAAGTTCACAACGGAAGACGGCTCCATCGGTACCATCCACGAAGACCGGGAAGTCGCAGCATAATGTGACAACAGCAGCCTAGCTTTACGGAAGAAGTTTCGCGACGCGGCTGGGATATTCCTAGCCGACCTGGACGCCCGACAAGATGGCCAACCCAGGCCAGAACCAGAAGGCGACATGGAGAAACTACAAGTAGGGCAAACCAAAGACGAATACACTTTCATCAACAGAAACCTCCCGTATGACCTTAAAGAGGATCTTTCCCAATTTCTGAAACAAAACAGAGATTTGTTCGCATTCACACCAGCCGACATGCTCGAAATAGACCCCGATCTAATGTCCCACCGGCTAGCCGTAGACCCCAAAGCCAAACCCGTGGCACAAAGGAGACGAAAAATGTTCCCAGACCGAGCAGCCGAGGTCAAAAGGCCAAATGTCGTTCTAGTAAAGAAATCCAACGGGAAATGGCGAATGTGCGTTGACTACACGGACCTCAACAAAGCCTGTCCAAAAGACGCCTTTCCCCTACCAAACATCGACGGATTAGTAGACGCCGCATTTGGCCGTCGATACCTCAGCTTCATGGACGCATACTCCGGCTATAATCAAATACCTATGCACCAACCCGATGAGGAAAAAACGTCATTCATCACCCCCGACGGGACGTACTGCTACACAATCATTCCCTTCGGCCTGAAGAACGCCGGAGCCACCTACCAAAGGCTCGTCAACAAGATATTTCAGAACCTGTCCGGGACCAAATTAGAAGTCCATATAGACGACATGCTTGCCAAGACCGAATCCGGCGAGCAACTCATCAACGACCTGAAGCTCGTAATGAACACCCTACGAAAGCACCAAATGCGACTCAACCCGACAAAATGCGCCTTCGGAATGGAGGCAGGAAAGTTCCTCGGCTTTATGATCACACAACGCGGAGTTGAAGATAACCCAGAGAAATGTCGTGCCGTTCTTGAGATGACAAGCCCAAAAATCCTTAACGATATCCAAAAGCTCACCGGCCGGCTCACTGTGCTATCCCGCTTCCTCGGAGCATCGGCACAAAAAGCAATCCCCTTCTTCAAACTGATGAAGAAAGGAACCCCCTTCAAATGGGATGCAAAATGCGAAGAAGCATTCTAACATTTCAAGAGAGTCCTAGTAGAACCACTAGTCCTCGCCAAACCCCAAGCAGGAGAGATCCTCTACCTATACCTCTCCATAACAGAAGAAGCACTCGCAGCGGCACTCATCCGCGAAAACGAGAAAAAAGAACAAAAACCCATATACTTCATAAGTAAAGTCCTACAAGACACGGAAACTCGCTACTCGCGCCTAGAAAAGCTAGCTTTCGCACTCCTCACGGCCTCCCAGCGCTTACGACAATATTTTCAGGCCCATCCCATGACAGTCCGAACCGACCAAGCGGTCAAACAGGTACTGCAAAAACCCGACCTAGCAGGAAGAAAGCTAGCATGGTCCATCGAGCTTTCCCAATTCCATATCAAGTTCGAACCCCGAAACGCAATCAAAACACAGGCAATGGCCGACTTCATCGCCAAGATGACGCTGGGAAACTCCGCCCCCGAGTCATGGAAACTACACGTCGACGGCTCGTCGAACGTCACCTCTGGAGGTGCCGGAGTCATACTCGAAAGTCAAAACGGGATCATAATTGAACAGTCAATACGATACAAGTTCCCAGTTTCAAATAATCAAGCAGAATATGAGGCCCTCCTGGCAGGCCTAGCTCTAGCAACAGAAGTCGGAGCAAAGGACCTGGAAGTAAACACCGATTCACAGGTAGTCAGCTCCCAAATTAACGGAGACTACCAAACGCGAGATCCCTACTCCAACAATACCTTGCCAAGGTGAATGAACTAAAGGAAGGATTCAATCGCGTAACTATACAGCACGTTCCTAAGGAACGAAACGCCAGGGCAGATCTCCTCTCTAAACTAGCCAGCATTAAGCCAGGACATGGCAACAAGTCGCTAATTCAGGAAGTCATCAGATCACCATCTATATCAACGACGACCGACACCTACCTAACACTCTCTAGCCAGGGATCATGGACCTACCCTATCATACAATACCTCCTCAACGGAACACTGCCAGAAGACCCCAAGGAGGAAAAACAGACAAAAAGGGAAGCCACCGATTATACGGTCATCGCAGGACAACTATACAAGCGCGGATTCTCGCAACCCCTTCTCAAATGCGTTGAACCCGGGGACACGGAGTACATACTCCGCGAAGTCCATGAAGGCTGTTGCGGCCACCACATCGGGGGTAAAACCCTGGCCCAGAAAGTCATCAGGGCCGGATACTTCTAGCCCACGGTTATTCGGGACTCCATGCAGCTGGTAAAAAAGTGCGAAAAATGCCAAAAGCACGCCAATATTCACCAAGCCGCTTCGCACCAGCTCAGCATCATATCGGTAGAACGGCCATTCGGTACCTGGGGGATCGACCTCATCGGGCCCTTCCCTACGGCACCCGGCCAACTCCGGTACCTCATCGTCGCCATAGATTATTACACCAAATGGATCGAGGCCGAACCCCTGGCCTCCATCACGGCAACCCAATGCCGAAAATTCCTTTGGCGACAGATCATAACCCGTTTCGGGATCCCCGAGATCATCATCTCGGACAACGGAACCCAATTCGCCGATAGGAAATTCAGAGAATTCCTAGAAGGGGTACATGTATCCCACCGATTCGTCTCGGTAGGGCACCCCCAAACAAACGGGTAGATAGAATCCGCAAACAAAATAATCGTCAAAGGACTGAAGAAACGGCTCGACGAAGCCAAAGCGCTATGGGCCGACGAACTCGGATCAGTCTTATGGTCGTATCGAATAACCCCCTAAACAACCACCGGGGAAACCCCCTTCCGATTAACATACAGCGTGAAGGCTGTTATCCGAGTGGAAATAGGAGACCTAAGCCCAAGGAGGACGATAAGGGGTAACGACGAGGAAGCAGAACGAGACCTCACCAACGAAGTAAGAAGCATAGCCCACATCAAAGAGCTAGCCCTAAAACAAAGAATCAGCCTAAGATACAACCACGGCGTCATCCGACGAGAATTCGTACCCGACGACCTCGTCCTATGACAAAACGACATTGGAACCCCAACCCCAGGGGAGGGAAAACTCACCCTCAATTGGGAAGGACGGTACAGAATCAAGGCTGCACTCGGAAAAGGAGCATAACAAGTCGGGCACAACAGCTCCGGCCGCCACCAGTCCGCCAGACACGTCATCTCCTACCAGTACAGAAGATCTCATCCGAGATCGACCTTCAGTTTCAGGTAACCCACGGAACATTGGCGCTGTTGCCGGGGAACCTGGAAGTCATCCCATCACCATGGCGGACGACCATGACAACGACCACGATTCATATCTAGAGGACAGAACACCGCACAAAAACGCGGATGCTACACCAAAAGATACTCCGGAATCTAACGGAGACAAAAACTCATCACATCCGGGAGTAATAGAAGCGCTTCAAGATCGCCTAAAGCAACTTGAAAAAGAAAGCCAGCATCAACGAGAAGTTGGAAAGGATCTACAAAGAGAGGTAAGGCGACGCCGCGAGTTAAAGGACAAGCTCCTAAAACTCGAAGCAGATCTCAAGGCCAAAACAACTCGATCCGGTCACGAAGACAGCCCCCACAAAGATCAAGACCCATTCACCAAAGAGATCATGAAAGCTAAAGTCCCAAAGGACTTCAAAGCTCCCAACATGACGCCGTACGACGGCACATCAGATCCAAGCCATCATCTTAGCAATTTCAGAAGCAGGATGTATCTCACGGAGGCCTCAGATGCAATCCGTTATTCTCCATCCAGAAGGATAAGGCTAAGCACGCCCCCAGTCTATTAGAAATCAAGCAAGGAGATCCGGAAAGTCTTCACAACTACATGGAAAGATTCAACAAAACATGCCCAGACATACAAAGCCTACCAACAGAGGCCGCCATCATGGGTCTCATTAATGGCCTGTGAGAAGGAGCTTTCAACCACTCAATATCCAAGAAGCACCTAACATCTCTAAACGAAGTTCAAGAAAGGGCGAAAAAATATATCAATATGGAGGAGAACTCCCGATTGGTAGACAGCTCAAAAACCAGATTCTCCTAACCTACTACGAGACAAGGATAAAGAGTCCAGGAAGAAAGAAGACCAACCCACTGAGAAACCTATCTCTTGTGGATGTTTAACGAGAAATACGCAACATTGAGAAGATCCCACCACCTCGCCCAATCAAAAACAAAGAGGTCGGACGAGTTGAAGGTCCACCTCACAACAAAGAGGTCGGACGAGTTGAAGGTCCACCTCACACCAAAGAGGTCGGGCGAGTTGAAGGTCCACCTCACAACAAAGAGGTCGGGCGAGTTGAAGGTCCACCTCACACCAAAGAGGTCGGACGACTTGAAGATCCACCTCACACCAAAGAGGTCGGGCGAGTTGAAGGTCCACCTCACAACAAAGAGGTCGGACGAGTTGAAGGTCCACCTCACACCAAAGAGGTCGGACAAGTCGAACGTCCACCTCACACCAAAGAGGTCGGACAAGTCGAACGTCTACCTCACCCCTCTAAGAGACGTGTTCATATGATAAATGTAGGATTCGCAGGAGGTTCGATCTCCAAATCATCTTGCAAAAGACACCTCAAAGAGGTATATTAAGGAAGGGAGAGAGGTTTGAAAAGGACAACGAAATGCGAACAAGCCTTCCGAGATTTCTCCTATTCTTAGGGCAACCACCCATTCTCACCAGATCCCAGGAAAGTGAAGAACTCATATTATACCTCGCAGTAGGAAGTCGGGTAATAGCCTCAGCACTAGTCAGAGAAGATGAAAATGGGCAACAACCCATCTACTTCTTCAACAAAGCTCTACAAGGGGCCGAACTAAACTATCAAAAGATAAAAAAAGTTCGCCTACGCCCTCGTACTCATCTCTCAATGACTCCACCCATACTTTCAAGCTCACACTATCAGAGTTCGGACCAACCAGCCCATAAAAGGCATCCTACAGAAAACAAACTTAGCTGGAAGAATCCTACAGAGGACAGCTCGGATAATTCGAGGGACCCTCGACAAAACCAGAGAACATCTCGGGGGACCCTGGACAAAAACAGAAAATAGCTCAGACAAATCGGGAAAAATGAAGTCCGACACATAGAATGCCCGAGCTGATGCACTTTTAAAACCAGCCAGTACCAACAGCTCGGACAAATCGGGGAAAATGAAGTCCGACACATAGAATACCCGAGCTGATGCATTTTCAAAACTAGCCAACACCAAACCAAGGGGCAATAACAGAAGCCTCATCCAGGCTACATTACAAGACCACAACGAGTCAATTTCGAAGGCGGTATAAGGGATGTACTCAGGTTCAGCCACAGTAACACGCATTAAAACTATGAAACCCAGCTAATCAGACATGCTGTCCGGATCTTAGTAGACATCTCAAAGACATAGGTCGACTATGAGGTTACTACCAAACAACTCGGGCAAATAAGGAAACAACTCGGAGAATAACAGCAAAACATCAGGTGTCAGATACAGCAGTAAAAGGGAAATCCCAAGACTCACACGAAGGTCCAGGGGCATCTTTTGGAGGCAACAACAGGGCAAGAACACAGAGAAAAGAAGTCGACAATCTATACCCAAACAGCCCGAACACCTCTCAAACAAAAGGTCAAAACAAAAGCTAGAACTTTTGTACAAAAGGAGTCAGGCAACAATGAAAAGAAACAAGAACAGCAACCAAACCCTAAGCAAAGCACACATTCTTCTCAAAGGCGAATGACAAAAGAAAAGTGACAACAAACGATCAAAGATGCAAACTTTTTGTAGAAAGAACCAAAGTTCTTCAGAACAAATACAAAGTCAAAGCCTTACATCAAAAGCATGCCAACTTCCCTATAGCCCCACCAGAAGAGCTCCCACAAGTCCTCTGGGTATCGGACAACTCCACACTCCACTACAAAGGAATCACCCTTCCGATTAGCTTACGGAATGGAGGCAATGATCCCAGTGGAGGTCAAAGAAGGATCGCCCAGAGTGATCCACTACAGTGAAGAGGCCAACTCCCAACTTCAAAAGGAAGAACTCGACCTACTTTCAGAAACCCGAGAAAGAGCTCGGATCAAGGAAGATGCGTTAAAACGTCAAATGACCTCAAGATACAATCGGAAGGTAATTCAGCAACAACGATCTCATCCTGATCCGAAATGACATCAGAATAGGTCAGTCAGGAGAAGAGAAGCTAGCAGCCAACTGGAAAGGACCATACCAAGTCGTTTAGAAGAACTGGGGAAAGGTTGCTACAAAATGTCCAACCTCAAGGAGCAAGAGCTACCAAGGTCATGGCATACCTAAAAAGGGCGCCAGACCGAGATCCAAAAAGATTGCCCGACCTAGAAAGGTAAGTACTAACATGTACACACTCTTATCTTCATTTTATTGTTTAAAAGATTGCAGATTCCCTAAAAAGTTTCCTACTAAGATGCCCGACTACGGCAGGTCGGCAAGGTGAAACACCAAATTCACCGCCCGATCACGACAAAGTTGGCAAGATGAAAACCAAATTCATCGTCCGATTACAAAGCGACAAGTCGGCAAGGTTAAAACCAACTTCACCGCCCGACCACGATGAAAACCGAATTCATCATTTGATTACGACAAAGGTCGACAAAGTGAAAACAAAATTCACTGCTATACCAAGACGCATTAATCTGAAACGCAAATTTCACTGCCGGATCACGACAAGGTCGGCGGGGTGAAAACCAAATTCACCGCCCGATCACGATAAAAGTCGGCAAAGATGAAACCAGAATTCATCGCCCGATTTCGACAAGGTCGGCAAAAAAGTGAAAGCAGAGTTCATTGCCCGATTATAAAGCAACAGATCGGCAGAAAGTGAAAAACAGATTCACTGCACGATCACGATGGAAGACCAATAAAGATGAAAACGCGATTCATCTAAAGGTCGACAAAAAAAAAAGACAACCTTCTACAAATCGGCAAAGATGAACACAGAATAATGTAAGAAGTTATCGAAAGTGATTCGAAAAAAGAACCTGACGAGGTCTTATGGATTGCTAAAATGATAACTTAAAGACTGGCCGACGTTGAGAAGTCGGACCAAGTCAACCCAAGTTATCAGCAAATCCCTGGAAAGAGGTCTGGCCAACCCTATAAAAGAGGAATTGCTATAACTTAGAAGAGATCGACCTAACGAAGTCGGTCTCCTACGAAAAACAAGTTATAAAAGTAATCCTGAAAGAGATCTGACAAAGGTCCAAGAAAGAGGATTACAAAAATAACTTAGAAGAGGACGACGTAAAGAAGTCGACCTCCTACAACAGACAAGTTATTAAAATAATCCCTGAAAGAGACCTGACAAAGGTCCAAGAAAGAGGATTACAAAAATAACTTAGAAGAGGACGACGTAAAGAAGTCGGCCTCCTACAAACAAGTTATAAAAGTAATCCCTGAAAGAGACCTGACAAAGGTCCAAGAAAGAGGATTACTAAGAAATAACTTAGAAGAGGCCGACATGAAGAAGTCAGCCCGAGCCAATTAAAGCTACAGCTTGGACCGACAAGAAGAAGTCGGACCAACAAAAGCTACAGCTTGGACCGACAAGAAGAAGTAAGACCAACGAAAGCTACAGATTGGACCGACGAGAAGAAGTCGGACCAACGAAAGCTACAGCTTGGACCGACAGGAAGAAGTCGGACTAACGAAAGCTACAACTTGGACCGACAAGAGAAGTCGGACCAACGAAAGCTAAAGAAAGATCGACAAGAGAAATCGGACCAACGAAAAATGTGCGCTAAAAGGGACATAGCTTTGCCCAAAAAGCCACGGTTCCACGACAAGTCTATCGAAATTGTTCAGACTAACTAAAAAAGTTCTACCAAAGAACACTAAAAAGTTGTCGGACAAGTTAGCCCCAAAGGACCACCTCGACCAAGCAGAAAGTGGACAAAACAAAAAGAAGTCGGACAGCAAAAGTACCAAACACTCTACAAACATCTCACAAAGGCCAAGGAAAGGTCAAAAGACCAAAGCCAGAAGTGCTTCGCTGAAAAGTACGAAGTCTTGAAAAAAGACACTACTTAAAAAGCAAAAAGCACGGCCTCAAAGACGGCGCTAAAAAGTCATCCAAACAAACTATAAAAAGTTGTTGGATTATGACTAAAAAGCCCGAGCAGTGAAGACAAACAAATCGAAAGAAGGCTGAAAAGACCTCTCAACAAACTAAAAAGGGGCAATACCAAACTCTCACAAGGAGAAACTACTTAAGATCGACCAAAGTCAGGATGCTTGAGCACGACTTCCCCAAAGAGATCAAAGCTCCGAAAGCACGATCTCACGGAAAGGTCCGAACTCAAGCAGGGGCAAAGTCAGACAGGTCGACGTCAGCTAAGAAGAGGCGCAAGTACGATCTCAAAAAAGAACAAGCCAAAAGGTTGGGAAACAACTTAAGGCTCAAATGTGCTTAGCTAAAAGGGATACAACTCCACTCAAAGAAGGCACAATCTCAAACAGGGCTACAAACGTCATCCAAGACTAAAAAAGGTTCTATATAAAGAACACTAAAAAGTCATTGGACAAGTCACTAAAAGTCCGGATATCAAGCCACATGGATAACTTCGCCAAAGAAGAGGGTTGTCAACAAAAACTTAAAGCAAGGCGCGATCCAGAGAGCAAGGGAAGAAAACCCACACTACTACTCAAAAGAGGTTGGACTATGAAGTACCAAACCTCTAGAAAATCTGCAAAATATTGCAAAGCAATGAAGAAACAAGCTAGACAGATGCTTGAGCACGACTTCCAAAGAGATCGAAGCTCTGAAAAGCACAATCTCACGGAAAGATCGAACTCAAGCAGGGGCACTGTTCATACCCTGGGTCAAGCTGTCCGACCCGGATGTTTAGCGACAAGCCGACCGACCTCTTCAGGTCAGACTATCCGACCTCTTCTCAAAGAGCTTGGCCAATGACTGACCTCTTCACAAAGAGCTCGGAAAAAATGCCACAGAGGCCCAAGAAGGCCCAAAACGAAGGAACACAGCCCAATCCAAAGGCAGCCCAAGCCTACAGAGAGAAAGGCGGTTCCGTTGAAGATAAACTGAACTCATTCAAAGATAAGATAAGATAACTATCTTATCTCCAGAAAGGTCACTCTACAACTACTATAAATACACTGGAGCACCCAGGTATAACTCATACTCTGATTCTACTAAAAACCTTCTTAATACCCGTGCTAACTTAAGCATCGGAGTCTCTTGCAGGTACCCCCCACCCTCCGGTGGCCAAGGATCAGCAGTGCAGCAAGTCCAACAAGTCGGGCACAACAGCTCCGGCCGCCACCAGCCAGCCGGACACGTCATCTCCGACTAGTACAGAAGATCTCATCCGAGATCGACCTCCAGTTTCAGGTAACCCACGGAACACTCCCCAAACAAATGCCAAAGGACACTAGCAATGTCCTTATCCTCCTGAGACAAACCATCGAATGTGACCTTGGTCAAAACCGACGGCCTGGCACCGAAATTCCAATAAGTTAGAAACCGACGCTCGCCCTCTAACGTAAACCAAAAAGGACGATGGCCCTGAACAGGGCGCACTTTAAAGTATTCTCTCTTAAAACCGTGGAAAGAATCTTCAAACAAACCAAATATACGACGATGAGGCTGAGCCCGGAACGACATGTATCCTTTCTTATGTTTTCCCTCCTTAGTTGGAAGAGTACATAAGAAAAGAAAAAGGAAAACAGGAACAGAAACTGGAAGATCGAGGTACTGACACACAAGCTTAAAAGACTTGACGGCAGCCTAACTATTCGGGTGAAGCTGAGACGGTGCCACGGAAAACCGACTCAGCAGCTCCTGAACAAATGGCGAAAATGGAAGCCGCACGCCGAGCCGAGTAAACATCGACTCATAAACCCACATCCAGTCCGGCACAGTGGGCGAACTGAGGTTCAGATAACAAACACGCTCATCGGCATCCAGGAGGGCAAGCTCATATTGCCGCTACCACAAATCGCCCCCTGATCGCGGAGCCTTTGGAGATTGGCCTCCGTCATTTGCGACGGAACGCCCCACACATCACTAGTCACCCAAGTATAGCTAGCGGGGACGCCCCTGGAAGGGGCTATCAGAGTACCCACTCCCTCACTCCTTCGCCGGTGCATACCTAAAACAGGGAGGAGCACCACCATCAGCCTACTAACCCTACGCAGAAGCAAGAAAGACAACCAAAAACCTACTACCCACTACCAATCCAACACGGCGGTGCTCAGCCCCTTCAAAACACAAATACCACCACCACCCAAAACGCAAAACGCAGCACAAGAAAGCAGATGGCAAAATAATGCATGGCAAATACAGAACAACAAAACACCACCAAATAATGAAAGCAAGAAAGAAACAAAGGGATACCAACCTGATAATGCAAAGAACGAACCTTAAAATGCTGAAGCAGGGAAAGCAGAAAACTCAACCTCGAAGAAACGCCAGAACACCAGAGAGAAGGAGATTTTTCAGAAAAGAGAGTAAAAGAGAAATGAAACAAACGAGGGAAGTAAGAAGGAAAGCCAAAACAGTTTCAAAAAGAGCAGAAAGACGAAATAACCTTGGAAAGCAAAAAGGGGCGTAGGGGCAATAAAGGAAAGCTACCTAAAAACGTCCCCTCGCAATAAATGCCCCCTTGGAAAAAAAACCAATAAAGTACGCCACGAAAAATGCAACAGGCACTGGGACACAGAAGAGACGTGTCAGACCAAAACGGCCAGGCAAAACTTCGGAATGGCCATAAAAACCAGAGCCGGCGCACCAACCTCTCCTCAAAAGAATCAAATGACCACTTGAGGAGAACATAAGAAGGCCACAAACGGTCAAGACTACACCTCCCAGCGACAGACCGACCTCGCTTGCTCTCCCGCTGCAGGGGCAACTGTTACGGATCCAACCCACGGATCCCACAACCCGGGACGACCCCCGAACCCGGCTACCTGGGTCCGACCCATCGAAACCCTCTAGAAGGCCAAAAACCGGCCCAATAGAGCTCCCAACCAACTTTCGAATTCAAACGTCTCCCATATCTTAGCCAAATAAGATGAGATAAGATATTCACCATCACCTATAAATAGAGGACCCAGGTCCCTCTAGGTATTCATTCATTCCACACACCTTATACCTCTCAGACCCATTCTGACTTGAGCGTTGGAGTATCTTTGCAGGTACCTCCCCCCATTGCTCCAGTCAAGAGATCCAGCATCTGCCTCAACCAGCAAGTTCTCGATCTATCTCTCAACCCGTACCAGAGACATCTCGTACAAGGATAAAATTTTAAAAATTAAATAAAACTTATTAATCTAGTAATAAATATATTATTATTATAACCGGAATATAATGAAAAATTTTGAATTTTTTACTTAAGTATTCGAGATATCTTATTTTTTTTGTCAATAATATATTTTTTATGTATTTAAATACTCTTAACAATAGTGGAATTGATTCAAATAATAGATAGAATGGTCATAATATGGAAATATGTCTAGTTTTGTTTTAGAGATTATTTTCAAATTTTGTTGTTTTTTATTTTGAAATTTGAATGGTTAGAGATTGGTCATCTGCTCATTTTTATGGTTGGAGTCTACATTTGGAGAGATTTTTTGAACATGCAACATGACCATATATGTCACATCCTTAAAGAATAAGAAATGTTGGGCCCAACTCCATTGAACGATCCAACTACGTTTCCAATTATATTTGAGTTGCCTTTCCCAAATTGCAATTAACATTATAATAACTATGTCACATCACCACCATATGGAACTTAATGCTCAATTACAAAATTTTAATAGAGCTCCAAATTTTTCTACAATTCAAAAAGTATCCAGGTCCTTCAAGGACCAAAAGATACTTTCTTCACCATAGAAGCTTCCTCGAAAGCTATGTATAAAGTTCTTAAAATAGACATGAGATACTTTAAATCACACCTTCTAAGGTATCTTGAAAACACACTTCCAAACACAGTTAAGGTAATAAGTTATAAAACAAAGAGATAAGCGTAAGATGTACACAAGTGTAATATATTGATTAGGCCTAAACTACTTACATCAGGTCTTCAAGTTTCTTGAGAGTTTTACTTTTGTAATAAGTGTACAATGGATGTTCTCTCCTCAAGCCTTCTCAGGCTAAGCTTTCACTCAAATTGGGTCATAATCTAACCTAAGAGCCTTAGGTATTTTCTTAACCTTCTCAGACAAAACTCAAGTTGGATATCCCACCAACCTAAGAATGTTAGATATTATTTTTTCAAAGCTTTTTAGGTCTATTAAATTACAAGATTCGCTTCTCACCAACCTAAGAATATTAGATATTCTTCTGTATGCCTTCTCAAGACTAAGCAGTGACTCAAACTGGATACTCCACCAACTATATGTAAATTGTGTAAATACAACCTCAAAATATTTTCTAAAAAAAAGAGTAATAGAAGAATAAGAAAAAAAAGTATAGAAAACACGATGTCTTTTAGGGTTTGAGATCAAATAGGGTAGAGTTAGGGGTGGCAAACAGACTATTTAACACCCAACCACACATAACTTTATGCCTAGGTCGTAAATTAAAGGTGGTGAGGCGTGATATGAGGATTATCGTCAGTTAGAAATTTCACAGAATAATTCCATTGATAGTATAGTTCCCAACCAACAAACAATCCTCAATCAAAGTTTAATTTTTGGTTGTCACAAGTCCAACCCAATAAAAGTAACCGAGAGTATTAGTTCTGGGTCGTTCTCCCTAAAAATCACAATCGAGTGCTCAATTATTGGTTATGGGTTTCACGGGTTGGGTTGATAAATATGAAAGAAAATAAATGACAAGAAAATAAAGTAAATCACAAAATATAACAACTAATAAAGAGAGACATTCATGGCAAGGATTGATAATATAGGCTTTCTATCATAGTCATTAATCATCATACAACGATTAACAAGAGCTAATCCTATTAAGTCATCTTCAACATAGGAAGAAAGTACAATGTTATCTTCATATTGAGAGAAAGTCAAATAGGACTAGTTAATCTCAATCCAAAAGTCCTAATTAACTTACTAATTGAATTAGCAAGAGATTAGAGTCAATGAAAATAATATTAACTACCAACTCTAGATCACTAATCTAAATTGAGTATTAATGACTCAAAATTGTTCAATTTCTCTTTTCAAGTCAAGAATGCTCAAAAACTACTCTAAAGTCCAACCAAACATTTTGTCAAACACTTGGAAGGCATAAAATAAAGGCCTGGTAAAGTGCAAGAAATAGTAAATTCTACAACTACCCAATGCAAAAAAATAACAATAACAACTCAATTAAACATCAAATAAATATAAAACATAAATTGCATTAAAAGGAAATCCAAATCCACCAAGAGTTTATAAACATAAAAGTGACATAAAAAGAGAAATAAACAAGAAGAACTAAGAAGATTGAGGCAAATCAACAAGGAAAAGTAAAGGAAACTGAATCAAAACAAGTAATTAAACCTAAATCTAAGATGAAATTAACCTAAAACCCTAATTCTAGAGAGAAGAGGGAGTTCTCTCTCTAGAAAACTACCCTACATGATCCTAAGCTAATCTAACTGCTCCCCCTTTGTCCAATCTTCAATTCTACATCAAATAGCCTAAAAAATGAGTTAGATTTGGGCCTAGAAAGCTCAGAAATCGTCCTCAGCGTATTCACTTTAATGAGGTCACGTGCTCAGCGTCACGCGTGCGTGTGGTCGATGCGTGCGCGTCGCTGGCAAATTCCCTCCTCATGCGTATGCGTGGGTGACGCGTGCGCGTGGCCTTGAATTCTCCAAATGCTCATTTCTTCATGAATTCTCCACTTTGCATGTTTTTCTCTTTACTTCTTCCATCCAATCCTTGTCTTATAAACCTGAATCACTCAACAAACATATCAAGGCATCGAATGGGATTAAAGTGAATTAAAATAGACAATTTAAAGGCCTAAAAAGTATGTTTTCACTCTTAGGCACAAATTTAGTGAGAATTACAAAAGCATGCTATTTCATTGAATAAACGTGAGATAAGTTGATAAAATACCCTAAATTAAGCACAAAATAAACCACAAAATTGGAGTTTATCAAACCTCCCCACACTTAAACTAAGCATGTCCTCATGCTAAACTCAAGAAAGAGACAAAGGGTATCAACATTTATTCAATGCAAATAAAATATCTAAATGCATGCAACTATCTAAATGCAATCTACCTATATGCATGCAACTACTTGGTCAAAATAAGTCGATTTCCACGAATACATATATGAACACAAGGGCTAAAGCAATCATATCAATCAACTCCACAATTGAATTGAGCTATTGAAAAGATTTTACAAACTTGCAAGAAAAGAGATGATCATATGTGAAAAATGTAATTGAGCAATCGAACCCTCACCGGATGTATATCCGTTCTAGTCGCTCAAGTGTATAGGGTTGATTCACGCAATTCTCCTCTAATCATGCTTTCTAAGGTTTGTTTTTCATCTAGCAATCAACAATTATTCAATGCATGCATAAAAATATCATGAGGACTTATCCATGGGTTGTAATGGGGCTAGGTCAAGGTAGGATTGTATATGGTCAAATGAGCTTGAAATTTGAATCTTTGACTAAGTTAAGCTCTCACCTAACTTAAAATCTATACAATTTCAAAGCAAACCTAACTACCCATTCTTCACTTTTTCACACACTCATGCATTCTCTTTTTGATCACAACCCATATGCATTGATCATTATTACTTTACTTTGGGGTATTTTGTCCCCTTTTTGTTACTTTCTTTTGTTTTTTTACTAAAATATATATAAGAATGTCAATGCATATGGTTTAACATTTAATGCATGAGTATATACCCAATTTCCTATATTTTCATTAAACTCTCAAAATACACTTTTATCCCAATCAATGTTTCCAAATTTCCCAAGCTCGAATGATAAACACTCTCACTAGCCTAAGCTAATCAAAGATCCAAACAAGGGACATTTATTATTTTTTGCTTTGGGGTAGTGATGTGCTAAAATTAAGAATAAAGGGATTTATCATAGGCTCAAAATTGGCTAACAATAGAAGATAAAAGGTAGGCTATTTGGGTAAGTGAGCTATTTGAAATGATGACCTTAATCAGATAAATGTATTCATACACATAATAATGGACATAAAGAATCAAACAAATCAAAGATTACAATTATAGAAAGAGAATAATACACACAAGAATGAAAATAGTGGTTATATGATGTAACCACATAATTAGGCTCAAAACTCACATGCTTATGTGTTCTTAGCTCAAAACATGTTCCACAATATATATACATCATGCAAGTTTCAAATTTTTTTTTTCAAATCAATTGGGTGCCCTATAGATAAAATCCTTGGAAAATTTTATTATTTTGACTAAACTTATTATTTCGGACGACCTCCTTACACTTAAAAGTTTGCACCGTCCTCGGTGAACTCAAAGATGAGCAAAGGGGTACGGCGACTTCACGGGTTGCCACCTTCAGCTGGTGGGTCAACCGGTTGCTGCATATTCTTTCTTCCATTTCTGTTTTTGCTTATGGTGACTTATCCTAAAAATAAAAGATAAGATAAGACGATAAATAGATGCAAAAGCAAGGAATCATATATTGTTTGAATAAGGTGATGATCACTAGAATGAAGTGAGTGAATTAGTGTAACATTGATGAAAAATAGGTGTGTGAATTCTAAGATTGCATGCGGTTTAGAACTCACACCCTAGTATTTAAAAGCCATGTCACAATTATGCAAAAGAAGTGATGAGCGGATAATTTATACGCTTTTTGGCATTATTTTTAGTATGTTTTTAGTAGAATCTAGTTACTTTTAGGGATGTTTTCATTAGTTTTTATGCTAAATTCACATTTCTGGACTTTACTATGAGTTTGTGTGTTTTTCTGTGATTTCAGGTATTTTCTGGCTGAAATTGAGGGACTTGAGCAAAAATCAGATTCAAAGGTTGAAGAAGGACTGCTGATGCTGTTGGATTCTGACCTCCTTACACTCAAAATGGATTTTCTGGAGCTACAGAACTCAAAATGGCGCGCTTCCAATTGCGTTGGAAAGTAGACATCCAGGGCTTTCCAGCAATATATAATAGTCTATACTTTGCCCAAGTTTAGACGACTCAAACTGGCGTTCAACGCCAGCTCTCTGCCCAATTCTGGCGTCCAGCGCCAGAAACAAGTTGCAAAGTGGAGTTCAACGCCCAAACTGGCACAAAAGCTGGCGTTCAACTCCAAGAATGACCTCTCCACGTGTAGACTTTAAGCTCAGCCCAAGCACACATCAAGTGGGCCCCGGAAGTAGATTTATGCATCAATTACTTACTTCTGTAAACCCTAGTAGCTAGTTTATTATAAATAGGACCTTTTACTATTGTATTAGACATCTTTGGATTATCTTTTGATCTATTGATCACGTTTGGGGGCTGGCCATTCGGCCATGCCTGGACCTTCATTACTTATGTATTTTCAACGGTAGAGTTTCTGCACTCCATAGATTAAGGTGTGGAGCTCTGCTGTTCCTCAAAGATTAATGCAAAGTACTACTGTTTTCTATTCAATTCATCTTATTTCGCTTCTAAGATATTCATTCGCACTTCAACCTGAATGTGATGAACGTCGCAATCATCATCATTCCCTATGAACGCGTTCCTGACAACCACTTCCGTTCTACATTAGATTGAATGAGTATCTCTTAGATCTCTTAATCAGAATCTTTGTGGTATAAGCTAGATTGATGGCGGCATTCATGAGAGTCCAGAAAGTCTAAACCTTGTCCGTGGTATTCCGAGTAGGACTCTGGGATTGAATGACTGTGATGAACTCCAAACTCGCGAGTGCTGGGCGTAGTGACAGACGTAATAGGATAGTAAATTCTATTCCAGTATGATCGAGAACCTCCAAGATGATTAGCCATGCAGTGACAGCGCATCGGACCATTTTCACAGAGAGGATTGAAAGTAGCCATTGGCACCGGTGAAATCCTTACACAAAGCCAGCCATAGAAAGGAGTAAGACTGATTGGATGAACACAGCAGGAAAGCAGAGGTTCAGAAGAATGAATGCATCTCCATACGCTTATCTGAAATTCTCACCAATGATTTACATAAGTATTTCTATCCTTATTTTAGTATTAATTTCGAAAACTCCATAACTATTTTATATCCGCCTGACTGAGATTTACAAGGTGACCATAGCTTGCTTCATACCAACAATCTCCGTGGGATTGACCCTTACTCACGTAAGGTTTATTACTTGGACGACCCAGTACACTTGCTGGTTAGTTATGCGAAGTTGTGAAGATATGTTTAGACCATGGTTCTGTGCATCCGTTTTTGGTGCCATCGCCAGGGAATCAATTTCGAACAATAATTCACAACCTGAGTAACAATTTTGCATACCAAGAAGCATGCACTTCACTCATTCTAGTGTGCTTGAAATACTTCAAAGAAACCTAGTAGGTTAAGACAACCAAACAATCAATAAAGAAGCATAAAAGCATTCAAGAAAAAATCAAGCAATTGTGAATTAGATAATGAATGGACATTGATTGATGTGCAAGTAAACTTAGTGAACCAATTGAAATATAAAGCTCACACATCAAACAATGACACATATTGAAGTTTGTTTGCAACACCTAAGTGACATAAGGGTGGAAGACATGAGTGCTATGGAACTTAGGAAAAAGAAAATAGACGTGAAAATCAATCACATAGCAAGCATGATCCACAAAGCTTTATAAAGCTAAAAAATATATCACTAGGTAAGCTTTCGATCCAATTTCACAATTCCAAAATTTCAATGCATGAAATAGGTGATGTAAATAAAGATCAATCATAAACAAGCATCAGCCAACAAAAAGTGCATTGATAATACACAAATTGCCTCACAATGGATGATGAATGGATGGTGGCCAAAACATGCAATTTAAAAGAGTTAAGATGCTTGAAGGCAATGTCACATGTACTTGGTGTTCAAAAATAATAAGCATGAAGAACTCAAAACCAAGCAACAAAAGGTACCTCAATAAAAGAAACCCAACAATGAAAATTAACAACATTGATGCTGAAATAGCATCCTATAGTGATCAGCACCAATAATCAACAAACAAGATTAATAATCCAACCCTTATAATGAAAAACAGAAAAATAAACATAAATCAAACTAACTAAATAACTAACTAACTAAAAGAGATGGTGATAGATGGTGATTGGTAGTGTTGGATGATGGTTGAAGGAGGGAAAGAAAAGAGGAGAAGAGAGAAGAAGGAAAGAAATGGAAAGAAGAGAAGAAAAGAAGGTGGGTGAAACAGGGCAGTGAGTCACGCGTACGCGTCACTTCACACGTACGCATGAATGGCAGCAGTGAGGTGTGACGCGTACGCATCGTCGACGCGCACGCGTGGGTAACGCGTACGCGTGGGTGAAAATTGTTCCAGGGGCACAATTTCAGCACACTACGCGTGCAACTCTCTGATTTTTGTAATGCACTTGAAAAATTTGGGGGGTCACGCGTACGCGTGGGCGAGGCGTACGCGTGAGGGGTTGGAAACTTGGGGGTCACGCATACGCGTGGCTGGGTGCTCTGTTTTTTAAAATTTTTTCAAATTCTAGCACCAAACCAAGCATTTCAAACCTCCAAACAACTACGAAAACACCATAAAACCTTATTTAACGTACTAGACTCCCAAATAAACCAAACAAACAAAATGAAACATGAAATTAAACCTATTTACCAATATTTACAAAAGGGAAAAGTGAAAAGAATTTACCATGGTAGGGTGTCTCCCACCTAGCACTTTTATTTATTGTCCTTAAGTTGGACTTATGGGGAGCTCTCATCAAGGTGGCTTGGGCTTGAATTCATCCTTGAACTTCCACCAATGCTTGAATCTCCAATAAGCTCCATCATTCAAAATTAGTAGCTCTAAGCTTTGATGGAGTTCTTCACAAACCATGAGATCCCAAAATTGATCCTCTTTTTGTAATCCGGGATCCCACACTTTGTTTTCACACCCGTCTTCAAGTTGATCATGGTAATTCCCTCCGGGTGGTAAGCAAGCCGAATTCTCACATAGGCACCAAACTACCCTCCTAGACCCATCCAATTGAGCACTCATCCAACCCTTGCTCGTAAATTTTGAGCTTCCAACCATAATGAGCCTAGATTTTTAATGCCAACCACTAAACATCCTTCTCTTATGCTTCATTCCACAAAGCATTCTAAGTTGACTGAAAGAACTGAAGATTGATGGTTTAGAGGTTATAGTAAACTCTCGTTGCAAATATAGTTACTAAACCAAGCAATCAACCTTTCTTATAAACGTTTTGGTTGTCACAAGTAACAAACCCCTTTAAAATTGATAACCGAAGTATTTAAACCTCGGGTCGTCTTCTCAAGGAACTGCAGGGAAGTATGTTCTTATTATTGGTTATGAAGATTGTAAATCGAGGTTTTAAAGATGAGGAACAAGTAATTTAAATTGCAATTAAAATAAGTAAAAGACTATAAAATAAATAAATAACTGTAAAACACACTTTTGGCAAGGTATGAGAAATTGGAGGTCCTATCCTAGTTATCCTTATCAATGATGATGAAAATTGAATCTTAATTCCACTTAGTTAACCTTTACTAGAGCAAGGGAAGGTCAAGTGACTAATTAGTTTGATCTTCAAATCCTAGTTAATTCCTAGAAAAAGATTGGGATTATTGAAGTTCAATTCAATTAGCAAAGATAACAATTATCAATCACGTTGAGTTTGATAACTCCTGAGTTACTGATTTCTTAACCAAGACCAAAAGGGAAAAAGTAAATCTACTGGAATAAAAATGTCTTCAGATTGGAAGCAACAGTAACATAAATAAAAGAGAGCAATAATAAACTGAAATACCTCAATTAACATTAATTCAAAGAATAATCTGTAACATAGAAGAATTCATAAACTAAATTGAGAAGATAAATAAAAAGGAATGTTGAACCTGATAAAAAGAGGTAATCCTAAAAGCAAAAGAAATCCTAATTCTAAATCCTAAAAGAGAGAGGAGAGAAACTCTCCCTCAAAACTACATCTAATTCATGAATACTAACTAATTGGAGACTCTCTTTTGAATGGATGCATTCTCCCACTTCATAACCTCTGATCTGTGCCTTCTGGACTTGGATTTGGGCCAGAAAGGTCTTCAAAAATCGCTGGGAGCATTTTCTGTACTTTCTGGTGCGTGGCCTCTATCACGCGTCCGTGTGGGTCACGCGGTCGCGTCATTTGGAGTTTTTCTTGTCACACGGTCGCTTCAGTCATGCGTCCACGTCATATGCGTTTCGCTTATAGCGCGCGATCGCGTCAATCACGCGGTCGCGTCACTACCAATTTCTTCAAAAACTCCATTTTATGCTTTCCTTCCATTTTTGTATGTTCCCTTTCCATCCTTTAAGTCATTCCTATCTTAGAAGATCTGAAACTACTCAACACACGAATAACGGCATCGAATGGAAGTAAAGGGTAATTAAAATAATTATTTTTAAAGCATAGGAAACATGTTTTTCACATACATCACATAATAAGGAAGGGAAAGTAAAACCATGCAATTAACATGAATAAGTGGGTGAAGGATTGAATAAACCACTCAAATTGAGCACAATATATATCATAAAATATGAGTTTATCAACCTCCCCACACTTAAACAATAGCATGTCCTCATGCTAAATCCAAGACAAAGAGTAAGGTAAGGTTAAAGTGGTGGAATCTCATGCAATGCAATCTATTCTAAATGCAACTACCTAAATGAATCATGCAATTCTAATTTGTTATTCCCTTGTGTATAAAGCTTACATGTAGTTGAATTAATTCACATTCTCAAGGAATCTTATATATATAGCCAAACCTTAGATAGTAATATACTACCTTTACAATTGAGATGGGAGAGAAAAACATTTTACAATTTTGCAAGACAATTAATAATTTAAGCAGAGATATATGTTGATGAGCTATTGAACCCTCACTGAATTTTGTGTTTACTCTCTAGTCACTCAATGTTTATTGGGTTAATCACTCTATTCTTATTTTTATCCTTACTGTCTATAACTTTGTTCTTCATCTAACTAATCAACAATTATAGAATATAGGCATACAAAAATCATGAGGTGTTTAATTAAGATTGTAATGGGGCCAATGCAAAGGTAATGGTATATGTATAAGGCTAAGTGAGCTAATTAAGTGAATCCTTGATTAGTCTAAGATCTCATCTAACATACATATTTTGTAAAGCAAAGCTTCTTTACCTATTTTCCCATATTTTTCCCACTTTTTATGTTACATGCTCATATTTTAATTTTTAATTTTTATTTTTTTTCATGTACATCGCTTTTTGCATTTGGGGAATTCTTTTATATCCCCTTTATTCAAATACTAAAAAATAATTTTTTTTATGCATATGGTAATTAAATTATTTTGATTTCACATGAGCATGCTTCCCAAAACTTCTAAAAATAAAATTTTTTATCCTTTTTAACTTTCTACACTTTTGTTTCTATCATCCATGTTCCCATAAGGTTCCCACACTTACAAAATACACAATTTCTATCTTAAGCTAACCAAGGATTCAACTTGGGATTTTTATTTTGTTTTTCTACTTAAGGCTAGTAATGTGGTTATAAAACAAGAGGGGATTTAAAGGCTCAAGGGGGCTAACAAGGGTGATGTAAAAGGGGGTAACAATAGCCTCAATCACTTTCTTGGTATGTATCTATATTCTATAATCGGACATATAGATTAAAACAAAGTAAAGAACACCAGAATAAATAAGAAGGGCAGAACACACAGGAATAAAATATTATGGTTTAAATGTAACCATGCAATTAAGCTCAAAACTCACTGGCTGTGTGTTCTCTAACTCAAAAATCATATATCAGTTATATAAGTCAAGCAAGTAAAAATTAAGAGTTCCCATTATTCTCAATGTAAATCTTAAGGTGGCTTTAAAGTTCTAGTGTTTCTCCTTGATGAAATGTTGTTAACTAACCAACATGTAATGCTATATATACAAGGTGTGGGTTATTTTTATTCTGTTAAAGTCTCTAGTTTACTTCCTTTTTATATTTGTAATTTAAACTAAGTTATCTTATGCTAAAAAGGATAAACTATACTAATTAATCCACATTTTCTATAACTAATAAGTTAGAATTGCAACTAAACTAAATGGCTAAAATATGAACTAAAGTGCAACATGCAGAAATATAATAAAAATACATGAAAATAGCAATGTATAAGTACTGAGAAAATAAAAATAAAAATAAAGAGAAAAATACAGAAAAATAATAAAGTAAAAAGAGTCTGTAGTGGTTCACCAAAAAATATACGCCAGAGATGGCGACCTCCCCACACTTAATATCAAGCATCGTCCCTGATGCTCACTCAAGCAGGGTGTGAAGGGGTGTCATCACTAGAAGGATGGGTAGCTGGAGTCTCTGTGGTGGTGGTCTGAGGATCTACCTACTGTAGAGGAGGTGCTGACTGAATAGGAACCTCTGGGTCTGCAGCCTGAATCTAATGCGGGGCCTCCTACTGGGGTGTAGTCTGCTCTGTGCCTGCCTGCGCAGCCTCTCTCTGTGGATGGGTCTCCGCCTTGTGATCATCCGCCTCCTCCTCAGATGGCTCTGATGGGGTGTCAGGCTCGGAAGGGATGTCGCTGCCAGAACGGATCATCAGCTTCAGGTGCTCATAGCGTCGCTTGCTGCGACGCTCAGATCTCTCGTATCGCCGCGGTTGCGGCGCTCCATTTGGTCTAGCTGCTGAAACAGGCGGTGCACTAAGTGATAAACTGGCTCTGAGGCAGGTGGAGGTGCAGTGAGGTTAGCAGGGGTAGCTGTAGAGGAAAAGGGGCCGGCAGATGGTGTGGCTGTCTCATCAGTAGGAGTGAGGAATGGAGGTCTGTAGCCCAAAGGCAGAAAGTTCCTGCTGTGAGGGATAATTTTCTTGCATTCTACAGCAGGTGGCTTCTCATTCTACAGGGATAATTGGTCCAGTTCTCACTGTAAGTACATGTCTTTCATTTTCTTAAATTTAAAATTAAAATAAGTGTTGGCAGCTTCATACATTTGTGTATTATTCTCCCTAAGATATGATTTGTGGAGAGAGAACTACTCTTGAGTGCAGTAAGTGAGAAGATATGAATGAATTCTAGAGTTAATTGAAATAAGTTATACATAACTATTCTAGTGTTTATATCCATGCTTTTGATTGATGATTAAAAAGGAGTTTATCTGGTGGGGGTGGGAGCTACGAACAATTTGCTGCTTTCAGGTTAAACACACATTTTCAAGTTTGTGCCCTAGTTGATATAGGTGTGCATTATTTATTTGTTTGACATTATTGGTAATGGTAAACTGCAGACTGTGGAGTCATATATCCAATAGTATATTAGTTGTTTGATAAATAATTACTCAGAGGTTCTTTTTAATTTTCTTACTTTATTTCACTTCTTTTTTTATTCTTTTTTTATTTTTTATGTGCAGTTTACAACTGAATCAATGTTGTAAATAGAGAAAATTAAATAGAAGAAAAGCATAGCTTAACGAAAAGCTTTTGAAGATGCATATACTCACAATCATGTTCTTACATACTTTTGGTTGTTGTGCTTGCAAGAAGGACATACAAAATTGGAGGTTGTGATTTGAGCAGCACTGCTCCTCCTTGTAACAGGTAAAGTTTCGGTAATAAGCAATTCAATTGGCTTTCTCTTTACTTTCCTAGATTTGACGGAAGATTATCTATTTTCTTCAGGTAGATTGAAATGATGGCTCATGTTTTCTCAAGAGCTGCATGGCATTGCATGTGGTATATGATCCAGGTGGATTGAAATGATGGCTCCCGGATTAGTAATATGTAATTCTAGGATGGTAGCTTGCTTAGAATCTTCGTTAGCTTGGGTACTAGTAGTGTTTTTTTGTTTCAGTAAAAACTAGTGGTCTCTTTTGTAACTTCCTATTGATTCTAAAATTTTTTCTCTTATGTAATATTATGTAAAGCAAGTAGATAATGTAATAGTTGTTGTAATGATTTTGATTTTTGGTATTTTGTTAGAGCATGTCATGTGATCAATCACACTATATTTGGTGACAAGTTTATAAAGATTGGATTAGTTGATTTAAAATTAATGGTCATTGTATAAATTTTACAATTATCTATGAATTTTATAAGATTTTATCATAAAGACTAGAAAAAGAACAATAGAACCTGAACAAAGTTATAGCTACGCTTTAAAAACGTAGACATATTGTACAACAGTTATCAATAGCTACTCTTTAAAAGTGTAGCCATAGATCTTGTTACTGGCACGCTTTAAAAGCGTAGCCATATCTTTTGCTACTGGCACGCTTTAAAAGCGTAGCGATATCTCTTGCTGTTGGCACGCTTTAAAAGCGTAGCCGTATCTCCAGCTATTGGCACGCTTTAAAAGCGTACCGATATCTTTCACATACAGCCACGCTTAAAAGCGTGGCAATAGATAAAAGCGTGGCGACAGAAAAAGCGTGGCCATAGGTCACCAAAAGCGTGGCGATAGAGCAACCGGCACGCTAGCAGTTGTGACCCTTTCAAAAGCGTGCCGGTAGCTCAAAAAGCGTAGCGAAAAGCTATCGCTACGCTTTTTTCAACTTTTCGCTACGCTTTAAAAGCGTAGCAAAATCCTGGTTTTCTTGTAGTGAGTAATGAAAATGAGTTAAGTAAATGTGCATTAAGGATTGAATAGGAGTTAAAAGTCCGAGAAGAAAAATTAACAATCCAAAATGTATTAGAAATCATGTTAATTAGGAAAAATTATCATCACACCTTGGTTAGAAGGTTAAAGAGAATAGTGAAAAACCATAAGAGATGTTTTGAAAGGTTAGGTTGGTTAGGAATGAAAAAAGAGTGACGAGCGGGATTTTTGCCAGTAAAGAATGTCATAAAAACAGTCGCGTTGTAGATATAGTCTCTAAACCAACAAAAATCCCTTTCGTGCAAACATTTTGGTTGTCACAAGTAACAAACCCCTTTTAAATTTGATAACCGAGTATTTAAACTCGGGTCATCTTCTCAAGGAACTGCAGGGAAGTATGTTCTTATTATTGATTATGGAGATTGTAAATTTAGGGGTTCAAGAATGAGGAACGAGTAAATTGATGACAAGTAAATTAAATGGTAATTAGAATAAATAAATAACTGTAAAGCAAAATTTTAGCAAGGTACGAGAAATTAGAGGTCTTATCCTAGCTATCCTTATCAATGATGATGATGGTTGAATCTTAATTCCACTTTGTTAACCTTTACTAAGATAAAGGAAGGTCAAGGGATTAATTGGTTTGATCTTCGAATCCTATTTATTTCCTAAGAAAAGATTGGGATTATGGAAGTTCAATTCAATTAACAAAGATAACAATTATCAATCACGTTTGAGTTTGATAACTCCTGAGTTACTGATTTCTTAACCAAGGCCAAAAGGAGAAAAGTAAATCTACTTGGAATAAGGACGTCTTCAGAGTAAAAGCAACAATAGCATAAACAAAAGAAATCAATATTAAACTGAAATACCTCAACTAACATTAATAAAAGAGTAATCTGTAACATGAAAGAATTCATAAAGTGGCTTGCAGAAGTAAATAAAAGGAATATTGAACCTGATCAAAAGAGATAACCCTGAAGGTGAATAAAAATCCTAATTCTAAATCCTAATCCTAAAGAGAGAGAGAATCTCTCTCTTAACTAAATCTAAATCATGAAAATTAAACTAAAGTGGAATCCCCTTCCTGAATGGTTGCATTCCCTTACTTTATAACCTCTGGTCTATGCCTTCTGGGCTTGGATTTGGGCCAAAAAGGGCTTCAGAATTCGCAATGAGCGTTTTCTGCAATTTTTGGTGCGTGGCTTCTGTCACGCGTCCACGTGGGTCACGCGGTCGCGTCATTCGGAGCTTTTCCTTACCACGCGGTCGCGTCAGCCATGCGACCGCGTCATATGCGTTCTGCTTAAGGCGCGTGGTCGCGTCAGTCATGCGGCCGCGTCGCTGTTGATTCGCGCTTGGCACGCGATCGCGTTGTCCATGCGATCGCGTGGATGCTAGTTTCTTCAGAACTCCGTTCTGCACTTTCCTTCCATTTTTGTATGTTTCCTTTCCATCCTTTGAGTCATTTCTGCCTTAGAAGATTTGAAACTACTCAACACACTAATCACGGCATCGAATGGAATTAAAGGTGATTAAAATAATTAATTTAAAAGCATAGGAAACATGTTTTTCACATACATCATATAATGGGGAAGGGAAAGTAAAACCATGCAATTAACATGAATAAGTGGGTGAAGTATTGAATAAATCACTCAAACTAAGCACAAAATATATCATAAAATATGGGTTTATCAACCTCCCCACACTTAAACAATAGCATGTCCTCATGCTAAATCCAAGGTAATAAGTAAGGTTAAAGTGATGGAATGTCATGCAATGTAACCTATTCTAAAATGCAACTACCTAAATGAGTCATGCAATTCTAATTTATTCACTCATATATAAAGCTTTCAGGTAGTTAAATTAATTCACATCCTCAAGGAGTCATATATATATATAGCCAAGCCTTAGATATTCAATAAGCACTTTTACAATTGAGATGGGAGAAAAAAAACATTTTATGAACTTGCAAGACAATTAGATAATTCAAACAGAGATAAATGTTGATGAGCTATTAAACCTTTACTGGATTTGTGTTTACTCTCTAGTCACTCAGTGTTTATTGGGTTAATCACTCTATTCCTCTTTTTATTCTTCCTTTCTATAACTTTGTTCTTCATCTAACCAATCAACAATTATAGAATACAGTCATACCAAAAATCATGAGGTCTTTAATTAAGGTTGTAATGGGGCCAAGGTAAAGGTGAGGATATATGTATAAGGCTAAGTGAGCTAATAAGTAAATCCTTAATTAGACTAAGATGTCACCTAACATACATACATAGTAAAACAAAATTACTTTATCTATTTTCCCATGTTTTTCCACTTTTGATGTTACATGCTCATGTTTCAATTTTTATTTTTATTCTTTTATCCCATGTGCATTGCTTTTATTTTTGCATTTGGGGAATTCTTTTGTATCCCTTTTATTAAATACTGAAAAATAACTTTTTTTAATGTACATGGTAATTTAATCACTTTGATTTCTCATGAGCATGCTTCCCAAAATTTCTTATTTTGAGTTGCTTAATTTTTTTTTTCAACTTTTCTACCTTTTGTTTTTATAATCCATATTCCCAATAGGTTTCCCACATTTAAACTATTTATAATTTTCTATCTTAAGCTAATCAAGGATTCAACTTGGGATTTTATTTTGTTTTTCTGCTTAAGGCTAGTAGTGTGGCTAATAGAATAAAAAGGGAATTTAAAGGCTCAAGGGGGCTAACAAGGGTGATGTAAAAGGTAGGTTATTTTGGGATAAGTGGGCTAAATTCAAATAATGGCCTCAATCATTCTTTTGGTATGTATCTATATTCTATATTCTATATTCTATAATTGGACATATAGATTAAAACAAAGTAACGAACATTAGAATATAAAAGAAGGGCGGAACACACAGGAATAAAAATTATGGTTTAAATGTAACCATACAATTAAGCTCAAAACTCACAGACTATGTGTTCTCTAGCTCAAAAATCATTTATCACTTATGTATGTCATGCAGGTTTAGTTAAAAATTCTCATTATTCTCAATGTAAAAATTATATTGAATGGCTTTAAAGTTTGAGTGTTTCTCCTTGATGAAGTGTTGTTAACTTAACTATATGATGTAATACTATATATACAAGGTTTATGGATTTGAATCTGTTATGTTCAAGTTCCTAGCTTACTTCCTTTTTATATTTTTCAATTTAAACTAAGCTATCTTATGCTAAAAAGGGTAAACTATACTAATTAATCCACAATTTTCTATAACTAATAAGTTAGAATTGCATCTAAGTGGCTAAAATATGAACTAAAAATGTAAAATACAGAAATAGAGTAAAAATACATAAACAGTAGCAATGTATAAATACTCAGAAAATATAAAAAAATAAAAATAAAGAGAAAAATACAGAGAAATATCCAAAATAAAAGAAAAAGAGTCTGTAGTGGTTCACCAAAATAATACGCCAGAGATGGCGACCTCCCCACACTTAAAATGAAGCATCGTCCCTGATGCTCACTCAAGCAGGGTGTGAAGGGGTGTCATCACTGGAAGGGATGGTAGCTGGTGTCTCTGTGGTGGCTGGCTGGGGGTCTGGCTGCTGTAGAGGAGGGACTGTCTGAATGGGAATCTCAGGATCTGCATCCTCGATCTGCTGGGGTGTTGCCTGCTGGGTGTTTTCCTGCTCTGTCTCTCCCTGGGGATGGGTCTCTGCCTCGGGCGTATCTGCCTCCTCCTCAGATGCCTCAGAAGGTGTGTCAGGCTCGGAGGGGATGTCGCCAGATCGTATCATTAGCTTTAGGTGCTCATAGCGTCACTTGTTACGACGCTCCATCTGGTCAAGTCGTCGAAACAAGCGGTGCACCAGATGATAGACAGGCTCTGTGGCAGGTGGAGGTGCAGTGGTGGTGGCAGGTGTAGATGGTGCAGCAGTAGAGGAAGAGGGACCGGCAGATGGTGTAGCCATATCATCAGCAGTATCAGTCAGGAATGGGGGTCTGTAGCCCAAGGCCAGGAAGTTCCTGCTGTGCGGGATAAGCTTCTTGCACTCTGCAGCAGGTGGCCTATCATCAGCATCCTCCCATGGCAAGTCTGCACGACGGCCCAGCTGTGTAACCAGATAGGGAAAGGGGAGAGTGCCGCGGATGTGGACCCTGGCCATGTAGTGCCGGATAAAGCGTGGCAGGTACAGGTCCTTGCCCTCCATCACACATCAAAGGAGGGTGATCATAGCGGCTGGTATCTCAGTCTCGTGAGTACTCGGCCTAATGTAGTTGCTAAAGATCTGATGCCATAGCCGAGCCTCATCGTTCAGGTAAATCCGCTTGATCCCTTTGGGCATGGTGGTGTTCTGACCCATGATCCAAGGAACGGATGGGTCAAGGAAAATCTGGGCCTTGATTGCATCCCAGTCAAATCGCATATAGCGCATATCCTCCTTAGCTTTCTGATAACCATCTGTCTGATCAGTCTTAGGCAGAAGCTTCAGAACCTCTTCTATTGCGTCCTCAGTAACCAGAATCTGTTTCCCTCTGAGGTTAACTGCATCTAGGAAAGTTTTGAAGTAGTTGCAGTAGAATTCCCTAACCCAAGATGCATTAACCTCAGTCAGAGGTCTCTCCAAAAAGAACCAGCCTCTTTGTTTGATCTGATCAGAGGTATATTGCTGGAGTTCGTCTGGGATCTTCAAAGTCCGCTCCAGGTATAGGTTCCTGGAGTTTGCAAACACAGGATACTTCAGCTCACAGTATCGGTTTGCAAACTTTACTGGGTCAGTGGCGGGAAGTAGCTGGTCGGCCTTCTCCTGTGGGGTAAAGGCTTTCTCCCGCAAGGAGGCATTATGCATGAGGTCGATGATAGACACGGAGGCTTCTCCTCTTTTCCTTTTGCCAGAAGTGGCCTTGCCTTTCCCTCTTCTCTGGGAATCTGACATCCTGAAAAATAGAAACCAGGATATAATAAAAAATAGGAAGGCAAATAGGCAAATAACACAAAGTGGCAAAGGAGCAATAGTATAATGAATATGAGTTAAGTAAAATGTGCATTTAGGGTTGTATATGAGTGAAAAGTCTGAAAAGAAGAAATCACAATCCAAAATGTAATGGAATACAAGTTAAATAGAAAAATTAACATCATGCCTTGGTTAGAATGCTAAAAGAAAGTGAAAAAGAAGTTTTGAAAAGGTTAGGTTGGTTAGAGTTAAAATTAGTAAGTTAGTGAAAAATGTGTTAAAGTAAGAGGCATAATGAAAATAGTCTAAGTAACAAGTAATCACAGGTAGGAGTTATAGGAAACTCATATTCAAACAAATAAAACAGTATGATGATGATTCAAATAGAGATAAAGAAAGCAAAAATAGGAATCAAACATCAAAATTGCAGTTTATGAACCAGGAAATCAAAGAGGATAAGAATGCATGCCCTGGCATTCATGGAATGGTTTGGTTAAGGTAGTGGAGAATAGAGTTCAAAATTCCAAAACCAAAACATGAGTGAAAGTAAAAAAGATTTATAAAAATTTGGGCAGCATTCCGGCTAAAAATGGATTTTCCCGGAAAATAAACAGCAATCAAACAGTTCATATGAATTAAAAAAAATCAAGCTGCAGTTACATATAATGAATATAAGCATGAAAATTCAGTGTAAAGAGAAGCAAATGCAGGAAAGTATAGCATATGAACATGAACAAATCAACAGCAGAATTGCATATTTGATAAAACAAAAGCACGAACAGTGCAAGTAAATAGACCTAAATCCACTAACCACATCCTAGGCTACCTAACAACCTAAAATCTACGACGAGGAGGTGTGGTGGTGGGGCAGCGGCAGGCATGGGCGGCGCGGGGTGGTCGTGGTGGTTGGGAAGGGAAGGGGAGAGTGGGGTAATTGGTGGGGGAAGAAAGGGTGACGAGGAGGCGCGGCGGTCGGCGGCGCGGCCTGCGGTGGCGGTGGTGGGGTCGGTGGAGACATGGGGTTGGAGGAAGAAAGCGGAAGGTCCAAGACGTTGTGCGTTAGGGATAATAGGCAAGTATTAAATAAGAATAAAAAAAGGCAAATACAAGTACAATCCTATCAATCTATACGTACAACAT
>NC_029788.2:74308938-74328591 GCF_000816755.2 Arachis ipaensis | reverse complement strand
GGGGGCAACGCGAGAATAGGGTTTCGCGTGACCTGGGGGGTTAGAATTTGAATCCACGCAGCCGCGTGGGGCATGCGGTTGCGTGGCTTGTGCAAAAAAGGTGGTTGACGCGATCACGTGGGTGACGCGATCGTGCGGAGGGCAGAAAGAGTAAATAATGCGATCGCGTGGGGCACACGATCGCATGGAGGGGGTAAAAGAAGGGATGACGCGATCGCATGGAGCATGCGATTGCGTCGCTGGAAAGTGTGCTAAACGCACGAATCCAGCGTCGTTCCAGCGCAACTATCTGTCTCCTTTTTGGGATTTGTGTAATCCATGCGACGCGGTCGCGTCGCTCACGCGGTCGCGTGGGATTGGTTGTGTGTATGTGACGCGATCGCGTGGGGCATGCGATCACGTGGGCCATTTTGTGCTAGATGCACAATGGCCGCACGATTCCAGCCTAACTTTCTGGATGTTGGATGTTTACGCCGATCTCCAGGTCACGCGGCCGCATGGATGACGCGGTCTAGTGGGAAGTGTAGTTCGCCATTCGACGCGATCGCATGAGGCATGCGGTCGCGTTGCGCACCCTTTTTTTTATATGCAGAATGCAGGATGCAATATGCAGAATGCAGTGCTTGATGTAAATGCTGTGCATGATTCCAGGTTCAATAAAAATAAATTTAAATTAAAAAAAACAAACAAAACTAAATAAAATTAAAATCGCAAAAGGAACGATCATGCCACGGTGGGTTGTCTCCCACCTAGCACTTTTAGTTAAAGTCCTTAAGTTGGACATTTGAAGAGCTTCATGTTATGGTGGCTTGTGTTTAAATTCATCCAGAAATCTCCACCAGTGCTTGGAATGCCAATAGCCTCCGGGGTCCCAAACTAGGCATGTAAAGCTTCTGAGCAGCTTCAAACAGATTTTCAGGCTTCCGGGGTGACGAATGTCAGAATAGATTCCAGGATCCCAAGTCTTGGATCTAAATTCACCTCCGTCTTGATCTATATTTTTCCATTCGGGCGATTTAGAAAGTAGGTTCTCACTATAGTGACCAAATATTTTCTGAGATCCATTCAATTGAGCTTGATACCAATCCGTGCACTTCGAGTTGAAGCGTGGAACCTTATTGAACCTTGTGCACCAGCTCTGAGCACGAGCCATTTCCCTCTTATTCTTAAAGCCGCATAGAGCTCTAAGCTGGCCATCTGTTTCAAGCAAACCGTATTCAAGTGAAAAAGTAAAGTTAAAGGTTAAGGATTGTACCCACTTGAAGCTTGTATTAGGTGGTAATGGCCTTGGGGTAGGTGATTCCAATGGTTCTGTGAGTTCTACTCCCTGATAATCTTCTATGAATTCCTCCACTTCCTTGCAAGGATCTTCAAATGCATCATCACCCTGGTCAAAGTCTTCTATGTCTTCCTCATCACTTGAGTCATAGATTGGAGGTTGAGAGAAATCTACCTCTGCATCATCTTCGTATTCATTTGGGAAAGATTCGTCGATCTCAGAGAACTCACTTGCAGATGCAAGTTCATTGCTAAGAGAGCTTGACTTGTGACTATCATTATCAACGGAATTTGTGTCCTGGGTTATTCCGTCTAGTTCTTCATAAATGACTTGCCTTGGGGATTGTGCAATATCCTCCTTAGCATCAACTGTAACGTCTTTGATGGAGTTCTCTCTGAATTCCCATGGAGGTTCAGCGTTTTCTAGATCTTCAACCAACTCTTCTTCTTGTACAATGACAGCTTCTTCTACTTGTTCTAGTACGAATTCATGCTCTGTCTTGTCCACTGGAGTCTCTAGTGTCTCCTTCATGCTACGCTCTTCATTAGATTGTCCACATGGGGCTGTGGTTTGTCCTTGAATGTTCACGCGTCTAGAAACTAATTGAATTACTGCTTGCTCCAGTTGTTGAATGGTTGCTTGAAGTTTATTTACTGTTGCCTTAAGGCGAACCTCTGATTCTCGGGGTGGTGGATTTGGACATGATACATACGAAAGTGGTGGTGCTTGGGAGTGATTGGATTGGAACTGGGGTAAGGAAGGATTATACGGTGGCGAATGGTGAAAAGAAGCTTGTGAGTGTGGTGGTTCGAGGTTATGTTGAGAGGATGGTCTAGAGGCACGGGGTGGGGCTTGTTGGTAGTCACAAGGTTGTCCACCATATCTATCAGCTGGGTATGCATTGTAAAATGGTCATTGTCCATGATATCTTGGAGGGGGTGAGAGTCCATAGTAGGAAATAAAATTAAAAAGGAAAAACAAAAATAAATAAACAAGTAAAAGAAAAATATTTACAATAACCAATAATAAGGCACACGTTAGCAATTCCCCGGCAGCGGCGCCATTTTGATGAGCGGGATTTTTGCCAGTAAAGAATGTCATAAAAACAGTCGCATTGTAGATATAGTCTCTAAACCAACAAAAATCCCTTTCGTGCAAACGATTTGGTTGTCACAAGTAACACACCCCTTTTAAATTTGATAACCGAGTATTTAAACTCGGGTCGTCTTCTCAAGGAACTGCAGGGAAGTATGTTCTTATTATTGATTATGGAGATTGTAAATTTAGGGGTTTAAGAATGAGGAACGATTAAATTTATGACAAGTAAATTAAATGGTAATTAGAATAAATAAATAACTGTAAAGCAAACTTTTAGCAAGGTACGAGAAATTAGAGGTCCTATCCTAGCTATCCTTATCAATGATGATGATGGTTGAATCTTAATTCCACTTTGTTAACCTTTACTAAGATAAAGGAAGGTCAAGGGATTAATTGGTTTGATCTTCGAATCCTATTTATTTCCTAAGAAAAGATTGGGATTATGGAAGTTCAATTCAATTAACAAAGATAATAATTATCAATCACGTTTGAGTTTGATAACTCCTGAGTTACTGATTTCTTAACCAAGGCCAAAAGGAGAAAAGTAAATCTACTTGGAATAAGGACGTCTTTAGAGTAAAAGCAACAATAGCATAAACAAAAGAAATCAATATTAAACTGAAATACCTCAACTAACATTAATAAAAGAGTAATCTGTAACATGAAAGAATTCATAAAGTGGCTTGCAGAAGTAAATAAAAGGAATATTGAACCTGATCAAAAGAGATAACCCTGAAGGTGAATAAAAATCCTAATTCTAAATCCTAATCCTAAAGAGAGAGAGAATCTCTCTCTTAACTAAATCTAAATCATGAAAACTAAACTAAAGTAGAATCCCCTTCTTGAATGGTTTCATTCCCTCACTTCATAACCTCTGGTCTATGCCTTATGTACTTGGATTTGGGCCAAAAAGGGCTTCAGAATTCGCAATGAGCATTTTCTGCAATATCTGGTGCGTGGCCTCTGTCACGCGTCCGCGTGGGTCACGCGGTCGCGTCATTCGGAGCTTTTCCTTACCATGCGGTCGCGTCAACCATGCGACCGCGTCATATGCATTCTGCTTAAGGCGTGCGGTCGCGTCAGTCATGCGGCCGCGTCGCTGTTGATTCGCGCTTGGCACGCGATCAAGTCGTCCATGCGATCGCGTGGATGCCAGTTTCTTCAAAAATCCGTTCTGCACTTTTCTTCCATTTTTGTATGTTTTCTTTCCATCCTATGAGTCATTCCTGTCTTAGAAGTTCTGAAACTACTCAACACACTAATCACGGCATCGAATGGAATTAAAGGTGATTAAAATAATTAATTTAACAGCATAGGAAATATGTTTTTCACATACATCATATAATGAGGAAGGGAAAGTAAAACCATGCAATTAACATGAATAAGTGGGTGAAGTATTATTCCTGCTTTAGAAGATCTGAAACTACTCAACACACTAATCACGGCATCGAATGGAATTAAAGGTGATTAAAATAATTAATTTAACAGCATAGGAAATATGTTTTTCACATACATCATATAATGAGGAAGGGAAAGTAAAACCATGCAATTAACATGAATAAGTGGGTGAAGTATTGAATAAATCACTCAAACTAAGCACAAAATATATCATAAAATATGGGTTTATCAACCTCCCCACACTTAAACAATAGCATGTCCTCATGCTAAATCCAAGGTAATAAGTAAGGTTAAAGTGATGGAATGTCATGCAATGTAACCTATTCTAAAATGCAACTACCTAAATGAGTCATGCAATTCTAATTTGTTCACCAAAAAATATAGGCCAGAGATGGCGACCTCCCCATACTTAATATCAAGCGTCGTCCCTAATGCTCACTCAAGCAGGGTGTGAAGGGGTGTCATCCCTGGAAGGATGGGTAGCTGGAGTCTCTGTGGTGGTGGTCTGAGGATCTGCCTGCTGCAGAGGAGGTGCTGACTGAATAGGAACCTCTGGGTCTGCAGCCTGAATCTGATGCGGGGCCTCCTACTGGGGCGCAGCCTGCTCTATGCCTGCCTGCGCAGCCTCTCTCTGTGGATGGTCTCTGCCTCGTGATCATCCGCCTCCTCCTCAGATGGCTCTGATGGGGTGTCAGGCTCGGAGGGGATGTCGCTGCCAGAACGGATCATCAGCTTCAGGTGCTCATAGCGTCGCTTACTGCGACGCTCAGATCTCTCGTATCGCCGCGGTTGCGGCGCTCCATTTGGTCTAGCTGCTGAAACAGGCGGTGCACTAAGTGATAAACTGGCTCTGAGGCAGGTGGAGGTGCAGTGTGGTTAGCAGGGGTAGCTGTAGAGAAAGAGGAGCCGGCAGATGGTGTGGCTGTCTCATCAGTAGGAGTGAGGAATGGAAGTCTGTAGTCTAAAGGCAGAAAGTTCCTGCTGTGAGGGATAATTTTCTTGCATTCTGCAGCAGGTGGCTTCTCATCAGCATCCTCCCAAGGCACGTCAGCTCGACGGCCAAGCTGTGTAATCAGATATGGAAAGGGGAGAGTGCCTCTGACGTGGACCCTGGCCATGTAGTACCGAATGAAGCGTGGCAGGTACAGGTCCTTACCCTCCATCACACACCATAGGAGGGTGATCATAGCGGCAGGTAGCTCCGTCTCGTGAGTACTCGGCATAATAAAGTTGCTTAGGATCTGATGCCTTAGCCGAGCCTCATCGTTCAAGTATGCCCGCTTGATTTTCTTAGGCATGGTGGTGTTCTGACCCATGACCCATGGAACAGTCGGGTCAAGGGCTATCCTTGCCTTGACTGCATCCCAGTCAAACTTCATGAAGCGCATGTCCTCCTCAGCCTTTTGATAACCATCTGGCTGATCGGATTTAGGCAGGAGCTTCAGAACATCCTCTATGGCCTCTTCAGTGACCAGTATCTGCTTCCCTCTTAGGTGTACTGCATCTAGGGAAGTTTTGAAGTAATTGCAGTAAAATTCCCTTACCCAAGATGTATTGACCTCAGTCAGGTTTCTCTCCAGGAAGAACCAGCTTCTTTGTTTGATCTGATTAGAGGTGTATTGCTGGAGTTCTTCTGGGATCTTCATAGTTCTCTCCAAGTACAGGTTCCTGGAGGTTGCAAACACCGGATACTTCAGCTCGCAGTATCGATTTGCAAACTTAATGTGATCAGTAGCAGGGAGTAGCTGGTCAGCCTTCTCCTGTGGGGTAAAGTGTTTCTCCCGCCAGGAGTCATCATGCATGATGTCCAGGATGGACATGGAGGATTCTCCTCTTTTCTGTTTGCCAGTTGTTGCCTTTCCCTTTCCTTTTCTTTGGGTGTCAGACATCCTGAAAAACAGAAAACCAGAATATAATAAAAATAGGAAAATAAGTATACAAATCACAAAATAAGCATATAGTGGCAAAGGAGCAGTGGAGTGATGAAAATAAGTTAAGTAAATGTGCATTAAGGATTGAATAGGAGTTAAAAGTCCGAGAAGAAAAATTAACAATCCAAAATGTATTAGAAATCATGTTAATTAGGAAAAATTATCATCATGCCTTGGTTAGAAGGTTAAAGAGAATAGTGAATTAGTAAAAAGTGGGTTAGAGTAAGTGGCATGATGATCATTTTCTAAGTAACAAGCATTCTCAATTAGAAGCTACAGTTAACTCATATCCAAACAAGGGAATCAGTTTGATGATGAATCAAAAATTGGAAGCTAAACATCAAAAATGCAGATTATGAACCAGGAAATCAAAAAGAATAAGAAAGCTTGACCTGGTATTCATGAATTGGTTTGGTAAAAGCAGAGTAAAGCAGAGTTCAAAGTGCCAAAACCAAGACGTGAATGAAAACAAAACAGTTTATAGAAAATTGGGCAGCATTCCGGCTAAAATTGGATGTTCTCGGAAAATAAACAGTAAGCAGGACAGTTCATATGAATTAAAACAAACTGCAATTAGATATAATTAGCATGAATAAGAAAGAACATTTACAATAGCAGCATGAACAGTAAGAACAGCATATGAACAATACTAACATCACAGCAATAGTAGAATTGTGAAAATTATAAAACAAGAAGCATGAACAGTGCAATTAATCAGGCCTAAATCCACTAACCACATCCTAGGCTACCTAACCACCTAGAATCCACTACAACATGCATATATAACTAGCCTAATTATGAACATAAACAGAAAAATATGTAATTAACTGGGAATTGAAAGATGGCACAGCGACGGTGGGGTTTGGGTGGTCGACGGTGGGGCAGTGGTCGGTGGTGGTGGCTGGAAGTGGGTGGTGGTGGTTGCAGAGAAGAGAGGAAGGAGAAGGGGGTTGGGGGAGAGGGGCGCGAATGGGTAGGGTTTCGCGTGGCTGGGGGGGTTATCGAATTTGAATCCACGGGATCGCGTGGGGCACGCGGTCGCGCGGCTGGGGTGGAATGGGGTTGACGCGATCGCGTGAGTGATGCGATCGCATGGAATGGGTAAAAGGATGAATGACGCGGTCGCGTGAGGCATGTGACCGCGTCGCTGGAAATTGTGCTAAACGTGCAATTCCAGCGTCGTTTCAGCGCAACTCTCTATCTCCTTTGGAGTGTTTTGCAATCCACGCGACGCGATCGCGTCGCTCACGCTATCGCGTGGGATTGGTGTTGTGCAAGTGCCGCACTCGCGTCATGGACGCGACCGCGTGGCTCGTTTTGTGCGAAACGCACAACAGCCGCACGATTCCAGCCCAACTTTCTGGGCGTTGGATCCTTACGCTGATTTCCAGGTCACGCGGCCGCGTGAATGACGCGGACGCGTGGAGGTTGTTTTTCACAACTGACGCGATTGCATGAGTGATGCGGTCGCGTCGCACGCCTACTCTCTTTTTTTTTTATGTAGGTATGCAATTATGCAGTATGCAATGCGAATGAATAATATTCAGGTTCAATTGAAAAGGAAAACAAAAATAAATAACACAATAAAACTGAAAAAGAAACGACCATACCATGGTGGGTTGTTTCCTACCTAGCACTTTTAGTTAAAGTCCTTGAGTTGGACATTGGATGAGCTTCCTGTTATGGCGGCTTGCGCTTAAATTCGTCCAGAAATCTCCACCAATGTTTGGAATGCCAACAGCCTCTGGGGTCCCAAACTAGGCATGTAAAGCTTCTGAGTATCTTCAAGAAGATTGTCAGGCTCCCGGGGTGATGAATGTCAGAATAGATTCCAGGATCCCAAACTTTGCTTTTAAATCCGCCTTCGTCTTGATCTATATTTTTCCATCCGGGCGGTTTAGAAAGTAGATTTTTACCAAGATGACTAAACATTTTTCGAGATCCATTCGATTGATCATGATGCCAATCCGTGCACTTCAAATTGAAGCGTGGAACCTTATTGAACCTTGTGCACCAGCTCTGAGTGCGAACCATTTCCCTCTTACTCTTAAAGCCACAGAGAGCTCTAAGTTGGCCATCTGTTTCAAGCAAACCATATTCAAGTGGGAAAATAAAGCTAAAGGTTAAGGATTGTACCCACTTGAAGCCTGTATTGGGTGGTAATGGCCTTGGGATAGGTGTTTCCAGTGGTTCTGTAAGTTTTACTCCATTGTGCTCTTCGGTGAATTTCTTCACTTCCTTGCAGACTTCTTCAATTGCATCCATATCCTGATCAAAGCCTTCTATGTCTTCCTCGTCACTTAAGTCATAAACGGGAGGTTGAGAGAAATCTACCTCCGCATCATCTTCGTATTTTCGATCTCAGAGAATTCACTTGCTGATGCAAGTTCATTACTGGGAGAACTTGACTTGAGATTATCATCATCAAGAAAACTTGCTTCTTAGATTATTCCGTCTAGTTCTTCATAAAAGACTTGCTTTGGAAGTTGTGCACTATCCTCCTTAGCATCAATTGTAACATTTTTGACAGAATTCTCCATAACTCTGGATTCCCATGGAAGTTCAGCGTCTCCTAAGTCTTTAACCAACTCTTCTTCGTTTACAATGACAGCTTTATCTACTTGTTCCAATACGAAGCCATGCCCTGTTCTGTCCACTGGAGTTTCTAGTATCTCCTTCATGCTATGCTCTTCTTTAGATTGTCCACATGGGGCTGTGGGAGGTCCTTGAATGTTCGAACGTCTAGAAGATAATTGACTTACATCTTGCTCCAGTTGATGAAGGGTTGTTTGAAGTTGATCTACTGTTTCCTTGAGGCGAACCTCTGATTCTTGGGGTGATGAATTTGGACGTGGTACATGGGAAAGTGGTGGTATTTGGGAGTAATTGGATTGGAATTGGGGTAAATGAGGATCATATGGTGGTGAATGGTGAAAAGGAGCTTGTGAGTGTGGTGGTTCGAAGTTACGTTGAGAGGATGGTCTATAAGCACAGGGTGGGGCTTGTTGGTAACTACAAGGTTGTCCACCATGTCTATTGGCTTGGTATGCATTGTAGAATGGTCTTTGTTCATGATATCTTGGAGGGTGTTGTTGCCTAAAGGGTTGATCAGATCCTCTTGGCTCCATCCATCTTTCATTACTCTGACCTTGATGCATGTTCCTATTATAACTTTCACTCCTTTCAACAATATTAGAACCAAACTCAAAGCGAGAGGTGAGAATTCATAGTCGCTAATAAAAATAAAAGGAGAAAATAAGAATAAATAAACAAGTAAAAGAGAAATATTTACAATAACCAATAATAAGGCACACGATTGCAGTTCCCCGACAACGGCGCCATTTTGAAAGAACTGAAGATTGATGGTTTAGAGGTTATAGTAAACTCTCGTTGCAAATATAGTTACTAAACCAAGCAATCAACCTTTCTTACAAACGTTTTGGTTGTCACAAGTAACAAACCCCTTTAAAATTGATAACCAAAGTATTTAAACCTCGGGTCGTCTTCTCAAGGAACTGCAGGGAAGTATGTTCTTATTATTGGTTATGAAGATTGTAAATCGGGGTTTTGAAGATGAGGAACAAGTAATTTAAATTGTAATTAAAATAAGTAAAAGACTATAAAATAATAAATAACTGTAAAACACACTTTTGGCAAGGTATGAGAAATTGGAAGTCCTAGCCTAGTTATCCTTATCAATGATGATGAAAATTAAATCTTAATTCCACTTAGTTAACCTTTACTAGAGCAAGGGAAGGTCAAGTGACTAATTAGTTTGATCTTCAAATCCTAGTTAATTCCTAGAAAAATATTGGGATTATTGAAGTTCAATTCAATTAGCAAAGATAACAATTATCGATCACGTTGAGTTTGATAACTCCTGAGTTTCTGATTTCTTAACCAAGACCAAAAGGGAAAAAGTAAATCTACTGGAATAAAAATGTCTTCAGATTGGAAGCAACAGTAACATAAATAAAAGAGAGCAATAATAAACTGAAATACCTCAATTAACATTAATTCAAAGAATAATCTGTAACATAGAAGAATTCATAAACTAAATTGAGAAGATAAATAAAAAGGAATGTTGAACCTGATAAAAAGAGATAATCCTGAAAGCAAAAGAAATCCTAATTCTAAATCCTAAAAGAGAGAGGAGAGAACCTCTCCCTCAAAACTACATCTAATTCATGAATACTAACTAATTGGAGACTCTCTTTTGAATGGATGCATTCCCCCACTTCATAACCTCTGATCTGTGCCTTCTGGACTTGGATTTGGGCCAAAAAGGGCTTCAAAAATTGCTGGGAGCATTTTCTGTACTTTCTGGTGCGTGGCTGATGCCGGGGCATTTTGGCCAGTTTGACTGACCTTTTCTTTACTGTTTTAAGATAGTTTCATGCATTTTCTTAGGAAATAAACATGTTTTGGGTAGAATTTCACTTACATCTTGATTCAAGCAAACATGGTGCACTTTACATGATTTCATGAGAATTATGCATGAATTATATGACAAATTAGATGATGCATGTCTCATGATGTGGATTAGAACTTTGATGCACTTTATTGCTTGATTTCAAGACAAAGGAAGCAACAAAGAACCACGTTAGCAGCCACGTTAGTCTAACTAATGTGACCACTAACGTGGAATGGGAGCTAGCTTGCAACGTTAATGAGAAAAGTAATCGCCAATAACGTCCTCGAAGCCATCATAGCCGACGTTAAGAGTCACGTTAACTAAGTAAACGTGAACTCTAACATGGAAGAAAGAAAGTGGAGCCAACGTTAGTGACACTCACCTTTGTCACTAACGTTGGACCAAGCTCATATTGGCCACGTTAGCTTCCACGTTAACTTAGTTAACGTGGACTCTAACGTTGGGAAGCAAAAGAATGGCCAACATTAGTGACACTCACCATTGTCACTAACGTTGGACTAAGCCACTTTGAGCTACGTTAACTTAGTTAACGTGGAAGCTAACGTAGAGAAAGCAAACAATCGCCAACGTTAGTGACACTCACCTTTGTCACTAACGTTGGAAGGAGCCACAATGAATCAATATGAGCCACGTTAACTCCCACGTTAACTTAGTTAACATGGAAGCTAACGTGGAGGGAAGGATGATGAGCCAACGTTAGTGACACTCACCTTTGTCACTAACGTTGGAGATGGCTATCATCACCACGTTAGAAGCCACGTTAACTTAGTTATCAAGCCCACTGAAGGGGATAACTGCTTCAAACTCAAGATCCAAAGGCCCATATCCAAGACTTGAAGAACCAACTAGAAGATCAGAAGAGTAGTATATATAGGGGTAGTTTTGAATTAGAAAAGAGCTTTTGGTGGGTTAGAAATTTGAGAACCACTCTCTGTATAATTTTACTTTCTCTGCACTTCTAGTCTACTTTTCATAATGTATTTTCCATCTCTGTTTTCCATTTCCAGAGCTATGAACAACTAAACCCCTTTCATTGGGTTAGGGAGCTCTGTTATAATTTGATGGATCAATATTAGTTTTCATTATTCTTCTTCTATCTTTTCTCTTGATTTTACTAGAAAGCTTTCAATCTTCATCCAATTGGGTAGTTATCTTGGAAAAGAAGCTATTCATACTTGGATCTCTTCTGAACCTTGGAAGAGGAATGAAGAGATCATGCTAGAAATGCTTTCTCATGTTGGACCAAATTGGGGTTGGAAGGATATGGTGACTATAATTCTACCAACACTTGATTTGGGAATGCATGTGGCATAATTAGTGACCATACTTCATCTCTTCTCATGAGCAATTGACCAAGGAATTGGCTATTGATCAAGATTTGAGAGATTGAATTACAAGGAATTGTAATTCGATCACTTAAGATTGCCAAGGAGATCAATGAACGCAATGATTGAGGAAGAGATGAAAATGAATTTGATCCGGAGAATACAACATCTCCTAAACCCAATGAATTCCCCATTCTGATCTTACCCATTCTCTTTAATTTCTGCAATTTACTTTTATGAGTTTTTACTTGACGACAATTCGGTATACTTGCCGAAGGAAAATTATTGAGAGACAAGTTTTCGTGCATCAAGTTTATGGCGCCGTTGCCGGGGATTGATTTTGTATCAACAATGATTAAATTGGAGGATAACTAGATTGAGAATTTTTTCTCTTTTGTTTGATTTAAAGTTCATTTGAGTAATTTACTTTCTGTTCAGTTATTTTCTTCCCTTCCCCCTACCCATTTTCTTAGTTGTTTACAATTCAGTCCACTAACCCACTAACTGTTTGATATATTGCATCACTCACACTAATAGCATTTCTGTAGAAATTATTTTCTGCATCTATTTCCTTGCTTGTGCCTTGTTGGTTGTATGACAGGGAGAAGAAGCGGGGCTTCAACTTCCTTTGATTCTGAACCTGAGAGGACCTTCCTTAGATTAAGGAGGGAAGCAAGAGGAAAGAGAGTAGTTGGTGCTGAGGAAGAGGAGGAGTACTTTGAACCAGATATGGACGAGAATATGGAGAACCATCATGAAGAAGAGGCTCAAAACCATGGCCGAGAAGGTCCAGCACATCAGGCTGGGCAAGAGATAAGGGTTCTGGGTTCGTACATCAATCCAAACCCAGGAAATTGTGGAAGTAGCATTCAAAGGCCAACCATACATGCAACAACTTTGAACTAAAGCCACAACTCATCACCCTTGTTCAGAACAATTGTTCATTCGGAGGAGGCGTCCAAGAAGAACCCAATCAACATCTAACCACCTTCCTAAGGATATGTGATGCTGTGAAGTGTAATGGTGTTCATCCGGACACCTATAGACTACTCTTATTTCCCTTCTCACTCAAGGACAAGGCATCTAAATGGCTAGAGTCCTTTCAAAAGGAGAGTTTAGCAACCTAGGAAGAGGTGGTGAACAAGTTCTTGGCAAGATTTTTTCCTCCTCAACGGATCAACAGGCTGAGAGCTGAGGTGCAAACCTTTAGACAACAAGATGGTGAGACTTTATATGAAGCATGGGAGAGGTTTAAGGACCTGACAAGAAGGTGTCCACCAGATATGTTCAATGAATGGGTGCAGCTACACATTTTCTATGAAGGCCTTTCTTATGAATCAAAGAAGGCAATAGACTATTCATCCGGGGGATCTCTGAACAAGAAGAAGACCATTGAAGAAGCCATAGATGTCATTGAGACTGTAGCTGAGAATGACTACTTCTATGCTTCCGAAAGAGGCAACACTATAGGAGTGATGGAGCTAAACAATGTAGATGCACTACTGGCCCAAAACAAGCTCATTACCAAGCAATTAGCTAACCTAACCAAGAAGATGGAGAGGAACCAAGTAGCAGCAATCACCACCTCATCAGCAACCCAAGAAGGAGTGAATGCAGAGGCAGAGGATGAGCAAGAACAAGCCAACTACATTGGAAACTCAACCAGGCAGACCCATGATCCATACTCCAAGACCTACAACCCTGGTTGGAGGAATCACCCAAACTTTGGGTGGGGAAATCAACAAGATCAAAGCCAAGATCAGAGACGTCACAACCCCAACAACCATGCAGCTCACCAACATTCCACACAGAGATCATATCAACACTACCCTAACAACACCTCTCCACATCAATACCAAAACCAAAACAACCCTTTTCATCACTCCAATCCCAACCCACCAACATCTGATGACAGACTCTCCAGAATTGAGACTACTTGAGGGCATATGCAAGGAGATTCAAGACAATAAGGTGTTCAAGGAAGAAGTGCGAGCCAATATCAAGAATCAAGGAACTGAGGAAGAGCTGAACAACCCATTAGAACAACCTGAAGATACTTCGGCAGGAAAGCAGGGGGAGAATCATCAAGAAACCACAATTACACAGAAGGAGCTGACACAGAAGGAGCTGCTGAGACTCTATGCACCCTTTCCCCAATTACTAAATGGCTGTGTAGAGAAGAGACTATACTCGAGATTTCTTGACATGTTTGCATCTCTCCATGTAAACATACCATTCATCAAGGCCCTCCAACAAATGCCCTCATACATTAAGTATATGAAGGAACTGCTGACCAAGAAAAACTCACTCAAGGGAGGACAAACAATAGTGATGAATAAGGAGTGCAGTGCTCTCATTCAACTAGAGCTGCCTACAAAGAGGAAGGACCCAGGAAGTTTCTACATCCCCTGTGCCATAGGAGAAACAATTTTTGATAAAGGACTCTGCGATTTGGGAGCAAGCATCAACTTAATGCCTTTATCCCTTGTGAAGAGGCTGCAGATCAATGAGATAATTCCCACAGATGTAGTTATCAGGCCGGCTGACGAAACTAAAAAACAAGCAGTAGGAGTGGTTGAAAATGTGCTGGTGAAGGTTGGAAAATACTTCCTGCCCATAGACTTTGTCATCTTGGACATGGAAGAGAGTCACCTCCACCCAATCATATTGGGAAGACCATTTCTAGCTATAGCCAGAGCACTTATAGATGTGGAGCGAGGGGAGCTAATTTTGAGGATTCATGATGAACAACTCAATTTCAATGTTTTCAAGCCCTCACAAGAAACAGATCAAGAGAACAAAAAACCAAGCAAAGATCACAGTGAGATACTGATAGAAGACACAAGCACTGAAGTACAACCAGCATATCTGGGAACCCCCTTAGTTGATGAACAAGGCAATCAGCAGCTGTCACAGCTCAAGAAAAATCAGGAGGAACCTAAACCACCAGAATTATATGAGGCCAGCAACAAAATCTCCCTGGAAGAGGAGGTCACAAAGAGCAAGGCAACATCAAAAGGAACAAAGAAGAAGGTACCAAGGAGGTGGAGGAACAAGAAGATCCCTACAGAGGACTTCTCTCCAGGGGATAAAGTAATCTCAGCTTACTTCCCAGCCATTCCCCCTGATCTCCCTACCATCCCATCTCAGCTACCTAAACTTTTTACCATCAACAGAGTTCTCTCCCTAGAACATGTGGAGATCCTTGATGAAGCTAATGGAGATAGATTTACTGCAAGGGGTGGGGATTTGATGCACTACCAGCCACCCTGACAAAGGAAAAAACGTCGAGCTAGTGACGCTAAAGAAGCGCTTCATGGGAGGAAACCCATGTTTTACATGCTTTTAGAAGAGTTAATAATGCAAGGTTCATGAATTCCAAACCAATCCTGACATACAATTGAATGATCCTTTTATGCAGCATATAGTAAAGAACAAGTTTGGTGTTCAAGGCATACTAAGAGAGCATAATTGTGATGTTACTCTTAGAGCCCTGAACAAAAATCTTACATCACATGGCCACAAACTAAGTTTGGTGTCACCCATGGTGTCACCAATGTTGCATACACGGACACATTCAGTTAATTAGTTGGTTGGCATTCATGAATACTACTTAGTCAGTTATAAACAAAAACTATAAAAAAATATAAAAAAGGGTGGTAGTTGCTTCCATTTTTTATTTTGCCGCCACTATCCACACAATTAATAATTACACTTTTTCTTGTTTCGAAGGAAAATTGATGGACAATTGAAAGGAAGATTCGGCCACCACAAAAAGGGAGTAATTCACACGTGTCTTAAGGGGGAATGCATTAGGAATGGATGCCATGAAACATTGGAAGAAGAACAAGCTTGAAAACTGAACCAATCAATTCATAAAGTTGGTGATCCTTGTGCTCACCCCATGCAAAACCCCAACCGTCCATCAAATAATTACCCCATCAATCCACACCTTTCATTCCCTCATCACTTTCCTATATAAGTGAGTCCTAGTCCGTACTTCCCCTTCACATTCCAATTCCCCTTTCTCACACTTCACACCTTCCTCATCCAAATCTCTTCATCGCACCTTGTCCTAACCAACCGAATTCCTCATCTCTCCGTACCTTCCACCCTCTTCACACATCAACTCAAACTCATGGCATCATCAAGCTCCAAGAGGCAAAAGAGAAAGGAACCAGTGGAGAGCATTCCTTTCGATGAGAAGAGATTCAAAACTGCATTCCATGAAATCGAATTTGAACGGATAAAGCTCAAGAAGATACTGCCTGAGTTAACATTCCAAATTGACAAGGATGAGTGCCCACAGATTCGAGAGAAGATTGAACAAAGGGGTTGGCAAAGGCTTACGAACCTGGAGGGGAAGATAAATGCAAACCTCATCAAAGAGTTCTATGCAAATGTGGTCAGAAAAGACAAAACCAAGGCTCCCACCTTCAAAAGTTACGTAAGAGGGAGAGAGGTGGACTTCAGCCCCAATGCTATAACAAGAACTCTTCAGTTGAAATCACCACATTTTGATGAGCTTGGTTATCAAGAAAGAGTAAGCAAGAGCACTGACGATGATGAACTCGAACAAATTGTGAATGACATATGTGTTACAGGAGCTGACTGGGAAAGGTATGCGGATAAGAGACCCAGGTTCATCAAGAGAGGAGACCTCAGCCCTGAAGCCAAGGGATGGTTTGAACTCGTGAGGAGATCTATCCTCCCAGCAGTGAATAATTCCGAGGTCAATGTCACTCGAGCTACTATGGTACATTACTTAGTACAAGGTGGAGATATCAATGTGCACGAACTTATAGCTGAGGGGATTCAAGAGTCAGCTGAGAAGATTGATTCGGGTGCCAGGCTTTGGTACCCCAGCACCATCCTCAGACTGTGCATGAAGGCCAAGGTTATCTTCGAGGATAGCAACCCAGATTGGTTAAATCCTGGGAGGCTAATTACGTTTCAGCGTCTAACTCATATGACACCAGCCCAACAACAAAGAAGACCTTACATAGGAAAGCCAAAACCAAAAGGAGGAGTGCACCAAGAAGAGTCTCATCAGGAAGAACACCAACAAAGAGAATATTATGACCCAACCAACATAAACTTGAATCACATTCATGAAGCCATTGAGAAACTAGCAAGGAGTTATATGGAGGGACAAGAACAACAACTGCATATTCAAGCCCAAAGGATGGATCGTCAAGAAGAGCTCCTTTCTAATTGGATGAATCAACAAGGGGAGTGGCAGAAACAGCAAATGGAATATTATTCCCAGCTCACTCAAGCCATCAATCAAGTGTCTGAAAGGCAAGAACGTCAAGACAAGTGCCTTCAAAAACTCAACCAATGCCAGCTAGCTCAGACGAAGGCATTTAATAAGTTCAGTGTACTTAATGAAGGACGGCAACTACATAGGGAGGAGTTCAACATAAACACCCAAGCTAAGTTGAACTATATGTCTAGTCATATGCATAATCTACACTCTACAATCCCTAGGTATGATGAGGTCCAAAAAGATTTCACAGAACAAGAGGAAAGGAACGTGAAACAGCAGAAGGAAACACTGAAAAAGAAGATGGAAGATGCTGGTTTTTGGAAGAAATTGATTGGAAAATGCAAGGGAAGTGGGAGTACAAGCACTCAAGAAAAACACCAAGAAGACAAGCAAGAGGAAGAGCATGGGCAACCCCATGAGTAAAAGGTGGTGGAGTTCCCTCTTTGATCCATAATTTTTCAAGCTTTAAATAAGGAAAATCATGTATGAAATAGAACATGTTCCATGGTAGTTAGGATTTTGAATTATGCCTTTAAGTTTTTCATTTCTTAGGTCTATGCTTGCTAGTCTTCATGTCACTGCATTCGTACCTTGCTTATTTGTATGCTTGTCCCCTTTTTAATCAAATAAAAAGAGAATGTGTGTTATCAAAGACCAGAGTGGAATCCATATTGTGGAGTAAGTTCCTAATTTTGTGGTGTGGTAATAGATTAGCTAAGTTGGTTCACCAATAAGGTGGGAAGGCAACTATCTGTCCTGAATCATATGCTTGAAACACATCCCATGAGACTAGTTGAATAACAAGATCCCAATAAGAAAAAGAGAAAGAAAAATGAAAGTTAAAGAATAAAAGAAAAAGAGTAAGAAATAAGGCTAGGCACCAAGGGTTTGAATCTTGAGGGATATGTCTGTGGTGCTCTTGTGTAAGGGATTTACTTGGATGAATAAGCTCTTAGGGGTGCCTTATCACTTGGTAACTTGGGTTAACTAACTCCGGATTATCAGCTGAAAGTCCACTATCAAGAATAACCCTTGCTACAGAACACTTAGTAACCCAAAGAGGTGCTGGACACCAAGGTCTCAAGAAAAGAAAATAACAAACCATGTGCCTGTGGTGTGTATGTATGGGGGAAAGAGACTTGAAGAAGTAAGTCCGTAGGGGTGTCTTAACACCTAGCACCTTGAACCAACTGGTTCGGGAGTGCTGGCTGAAAGCTTATCTTAAAGAGTCGCCCCCTCACAGAGCACCTAGTCTAAGAACACAAATAAGCCTTGAAATGACAAAAAGGATCAATGAATAAAAGTTTCATAAGGTGCAGTCAAGTGAGTATTCAGGGACATGATAAAGTTCTGAAAGCCAGTGAAGGAATGAACCTAAATTGCTATGCATGAAACCACCATAAAACCAAGGACATAACTTCCACAATAATGACTCATTTCTCTTGGCATTTCATTCATCATTCTCTTGTTCCAGTACTTGCTTAGGGACAAGCAAGCTTTAAGTTTGGTGTTGTCATGCCGGGGCATTTTGGCCAGTTTCACTGACCTTTTCTTTACTGTTTTAGGATAGTTTCATGCATTTTCTTAGGAAATAAGCAAGTTTTGGGTAGAATTTCACTTACATCTTGATTCAAGCAAACATGGTGCACCTTACATGATTTCATGAGAATTATGCATGAATTATATGACAAATTAGATGATACATGTCTCATGATGTGGATTAGAACTTTGATGCACTTTATTGCTTGATTTCAGGACAAAGGAAGCAATAAAGAACCACGTTAGCAGCCACGTTAGTCTAACTAACGTGACCACTAACGTGGAATGGGAGCTAGCTTGCAATGTTAATGAGAAAAGTAATTGCGAATAACGTCCTCGAAGCCATCATAGCCCACGTTAAGAGTCACGTTAACTAAGTTAACGTGAACTCTAACGTGGAAGAAAGAAAGTGGAGCCAACGTTAGTGACAATCACCTTTGTCACTAACGTTGGACCAAGCTCATATTGGCCACGTTAGCTTCCACGTTAACTTAGTTAACGTGGACTCTAACGTTGGGAAGCAAAAGAATGGCCAACGTTAGTGACACTCACCATTGTCACTAACGTTGGACTAAGCCACTTTGAGCTACGTTAACTCCCACGTTAACTTAGTTAACGTGGAAGCTAACGTAGAGAAAGTAAACAATCGCCAACGTTAGTGACACTCACCTTTGTCACTAACGTTGGAAGGAGCCACAATGAACCAATATGAGCCACGTTAACTCCCACGTTAACTTAGTTAACGTGGAAGCTAACGTGGAGAGAAGGATGATGAGCCAACGTTAGTGACACTCACTTTTGTCACTAACGTTGGAGATGGCTATCATCACCACGTTAGAAGCCACGTTAACTTAGTTAACGTGGATTCTAACGTGGGGAGTAGGGGCATCTTGGAACGTTAGTGACAAAGGTAACTGTCACTAACGTTCTCGAAGGATTGGCAAGCTTACGTTAAGAGCCACGTTAACTAAGTTAACGTGGACTCTAACGTAGGGGAAGGGAGGACTCTCAACTTTTTTTGGAAAAGGTGAGTCCCAATAACGTGTGCGAAGGACCAAGAGGCAATGTTAGTGGTCACGCTGGTGCCACTAACGTTGAAGTTAATGTGGATCATCCTTGGTTAGGAACGTTAGTGAAAAAGGTGATTGTCACTAATGTTCTCGAACCCACACTCTCACTTAACGTTAACGCCACTAACGTCCTGAGCTAAACATCCTGCCTACTTCACACTTTCTCTTTGCAAGTAAAGCTAAGCCCACTGAAGGGGATAACTGCTTCAAACTCAAGATCCAAAGGCCCATATCAAAGACTTGAAGAACCAACTAGAAGATCAGAAGAGTAGTATATATAGGGGTAGTTTTGAATTAGAAAAGAGCTTT
>NC_029788.2:74245156-74308846 GCF_000816755.2 Arachis ipaensis | reverse complement strand
ATCTCTTTTTTCCATTTCCAGAGCTATGAACAACTAAACCCCTTTCATTGGGTTAGGGAGCTCTGCTGTAATTTGATGGATCAATATTAGTTTTCATTATTCTTTTTCTATCTTTTCTCTTGATTTTACTAGAAAGCTTTCAATCTTCATCTAATTGGGTAGTTATCTTGGAAAAGAAGCTATTTATACTTGGATCTCTTCTGAACCTTGGAAGAGGAATGAAGAGATCATGCTAGAAATGCTTTCTCATGTTGGACCAAATTGGGGTTGGAAGGATATGGTGACTATAATTCTACCAACACTTGATTTGGGAATGCATGTGGCATAATTAGTGACTATACTTCATCTCTTCTCATGAGAAATTGACCAAGGAATTGGCTATTGATCAAGATTTGAGAGATTGAATTACAAGGAATTGTAATTCGATCACTTAAGATTGCCAAGGAGATCAATGAACGCATTGATTGAGGAAGAGATGAAAATGAACTTGATCTGGAGAATACAACATCTTCTAAACCCAATGAATTCCCTATTCTGATCTTACCCATTCTCTTTAATTTCTGCAATTTACTTTTATGAGCATCTTCCCCATTCCCATTTACAATTCTTCAATTTACTTTCCACCATTTATTTTCAACTCTTTACTTCCAGCATTTTGATGAGCGGATAATTTATACGCTTTTTGGCATTATTTTTAGTATGTTTTTAGTAGAATCTAGTTACTTTTAGGGTTGTTTTTATTAGTTTTTATGTTAAATTCACATTTATGGACTTTACTATGAGTTTGTGTATTTTTCTGTGATTTCAGGTATTTTCTGGCTGAAATTGAGGGACTTGAGAAAAAATCAGATTCAGAGGTAGAAGAAGGACTGCTGATGCTGTTGGATTCTGACCTCCCTGCACTCAAAGTGGATTTTCTGGAGCTACAGAACTCAACATGGCGCGCTTCTAATTGCGTTGGAAAGTAGACATCCAGGGCTTTCCAGCAATGTATAATAGTCCATACTTTGAATGAGTTTAGACGACGTAAAACGGCGTTGAGCGCCAGTTCTACGCTGCTGTCTGGAGTTAAACGCCAGAAACAAGTCACAAACCAGAGTTGAACTCCAGAAATACGTTACAACCTGGCGTTCAACTCCAGAAAGAGCCTCTGCACGTGTAACATTCAAGCTCAGCCCAAGCACACACCAAGTGGGCCCCGAAAGTGGATTTATGCATCAATTACTTACTTCTGTAAACCCTAGTAGCTAGTTTTTTATAAATAGGACTTTTTACTATTGTATTAGACATTTTTGGATCATCTTTGGACGCCTAGTTCTTAGATGAGAGGGGCTGGCCATTCGGCCATGCCTGGACCTTTCACTCATGTATTTTCAATGGTAGAGTTTCTACACTCCATAGATTAAGGTTTGGAGCTCTGCTGTTCCTCAAAGATTAATGCAAAGTACTACTATTTTTCTATTCAATTCAACGAGTTACATACTAAAGCTTGGCTGGCTATTAAGCCATGCCTTGATTGGAGCTTTAGACTAAAGAGCATAAGATTCCTGGAATTCATATTAAAAATTTTGGAATCCCTATTTTTCTTTTTCAAAATGATTTTCGAAAAAAAGAATTAAAAGAAAATACAATAAAATCATAAAATCATAAAAATAAAAAAAAAATATTTTGTGTTTCTTGTTTGAGTCTTGAGTCAAGTTGAAAGTTTGGTGTCAATTGCATATTCATCTTGCATTTTTCGAAAAATTCATGCATTCATAGTGTTCTTCATGATCTTCAAGTTGTTCTTGGTAAGTCTTCTTGTTTGATCTTGATGTGTTCATGTTTTGTGTCTTTTCTTGTTTTTCATATGCATTCTTGAATTCTTAGTGCCTAAGCATTAAAGATTTCTAAGTTTGGTGTCTTGCATGTTTTCTTTGCATTAAAAATTTTTCAAAAATATGTTCTTGGTGTTCATCTTGACATTCAAAGTGTTCTTGGTGTTCATCTTGACATTCATAACATTCTTGCATGCATTCATTGTTTTAATCTAAAAATTCCATGCATTGAGCATTTTTAGTGTTTTTCTCTCTCATCATAAAAATTCAAAAATCAAAAAAATATCTTTCCCTTTTTCTCTCTCAAAATTTCAAAAATTAGATTTGACTTTTTCAAAAATTTTAAAATCATATCTTTTCAAAAATATCTTCTTATCTTATCTTTTTCAAAAATTTGATTTCAAAATATCTTTTCTAACTTCCTAACTTCTTATCTTTTCTAAATTTGTTTCAACTAACTAACTAACTTTTTGTTTGTTTCTTATCTTTTTCAAAACTACCTAACTAACTCTCTATCTGTCTCTAATTTTCGAAAATATCTTCCCTCTTTTTCAAAATTTCTTTTTAATTAACTAATTATTTTAATTTTTGATTTTAATTTTCGAAAATTACTAACCTTTTTCAAAAACTATTTTCGAAAATCACTAACCCTTTTTCAAAAATAATTTTCGAAAATCCTTCTCCCTCATCTCCTTCTAATTATTTATTCATATACTAACACTTCTCTTCATCATTCCCATTGAGGAAGAGAAGCCCATCACTAAGAAAAGGATGGAGCAAGCAAGAGAGCCCATTCATAGAGCTCAAGAGGCGCATGAAGCTCATCACCATGAGATCCCGGAGATGCCTCTAATGCATTTTCCTCCATAAAACTATTGGGAGTAAATCAACACCTCCCTAGGAGAATTAAGTTCCAACATGGGACAACTAAGGGTGGAACATCAAGAGCACTCCATCATCCTTCATGAAATTAGAGAAGATCAAAAAGCAATGAGGGAGGAGCAACAAAGACAAGGAAGAGACATAGAAGAGCTCAAGGACATCATTGGTTCCTCAAGAAGGAAACGCCACCATCACTAAGGTGGACTCATTCCTTGTTCTTACTTTCTCTGTTTTTTGTTTTCTAAAAAGAGTTAGTGATTTTCGAAAATAGTTTTTGAAAAAGGTTAGTAATTTTCAAAAATTAAAATTAAGAATTAAAATAATTAATTAATTAAAAATAAATTTTGAAAAAGAGGGAAGATGTTTTCGAAAATTAGAGAGAGAGAGAGAGTTAGTTAGGTGGTTTTGAAAAAGATAAGAAACAAACAAAAAGTTAGTTAGTTAGTTGAAACAAATTTTGAAAAGATAAGAAGTTAGGAAGTTAGAAAAGATATTTTGAAATCATATTTTTGAAAAAGATAAGATAAGAAGATATTTTTGGAAAGATATGATTGAAATTGGTTTTGAAAAAGGTTTGATTTTTTTAAAATCACAATTAATGACTTGATTCACAAGAAATCATGAGATATGATTCTAGAACTTAAAGTTTGAATCTTTCTTAACAAGCAAGTAACAAACTTAAAATTTTTGAATCAAAACATTAATTGTTATTGTTATTTTCGAAAATTTGATATAAAAATAAGAAAAAGATTTTTGAAAAATATTTTTGGAATTTTCGAAAATAACTAAGAAATTTGAAAAAGATTTGATTTTTGAAAAAGATTTTGAAAAAGATAAGATTTTCAAATTGAAAATTTGATTTGACTCATAAGAAACAACTTGATTTTAAAAATTTTTTAAAAAGTCAATCCAAATTTTCGAATTTGATGAGAGAAAAAGGGAAAGATATTTTTTTGATTTTTGAATTTTTATGATGAGAGAGAAAAACAAGAAAAATGATGCAATGCATGAAAGTTATGGATCAAAACAATGAATGCATGCAAGAATACTATGAATGTCAAGATGAACACCAAGAACACTATGAAGATCATGATGAACATCAAGAACACATTTTTGAAAAATTTTTAATGCAAAGAAAACATGCAAGACACCAGACTTAGAATTTTTTAATGCTTAGACATAAAGAATTCAGGAATGCATATGAAAAACAAGAAAAGACACAAAACATGCAAATGCAAAGATCAAACAAGAAGACTTACCAAGAACAACTTGAAGATCATGAAGAACATTATGAATGCATGAATTTTCGAAAAAATGCAAGATGCACATGCAATTGACACCAAACTTATAACATGACTCAAGACTCAAACAAGAACACAAAAATATTTTTGATTTTTATGATTTTATGATTTTTTGTAATTAATTTTTTTTTCGAAAATTATTTGAAAAAAAAGAAAAATAAGGATTCCAAAATTTTTAATATGAATTCCAGGAATCTTATGCTCTAAAGCTCCAATCAAAGGGTCAGTCATGGCTTAATAGCCAGTCAAGCTTTAGTACATAACTCAGACATGACACGTCTAACATGCCCTACAGTCATGGCTTTACAGCCAGCCATGCTTCATGAAACACTAGAATTCATTCTTAAAAATTTTGAAGAAAAATATATTTTTGAAAACATTTTTATTTTAAATTTTTTTTTCGAAAACAAAGGAGATGATGCCAATACCATGGTTCACAACTTCGCACAACTAACCAGTAAGTTCATTGGGTCGTCCAAGTAATACCTTACGTGAGTAAGGGTCGAATCCCACGTAGATTGTTGGTATGAAGCAAGCTATGGTCACCTTGTAAATCTCAGTCAGGCAGATATAAAATAGTAATGGGGTTTTCGAAAATAATACTAAAATAAGGATAGAAATACTTATGTAATTCATTGGTGATAATTTCAGATAAGCGCATAGAGATGCTTTCGTTCCTCTGAACCTCTGCTTTCCTGCTGTCTTCATCCAAACAGTCTTACTCCTTTCCATGGCTGTCTTTATGTAAGGATGTTACCGGTGCCAATGGCTACTTTCAATCTCTCTCGGGAAAATGATCCAAATGCTCTGTCACAGCACGGCTAATCGTCTGGAGGCATCACCTTTGTCGTTGGTTGCATCCTATTCCTCCTTGTGAAAATGGTCCGATGCGCTGTCACTGCATGGCTAATCATCTGGAGGTTCTCGATCATACTGGAATAGGATTTACTATCCTTTTGCGTCTATCACTACGCCCAGCACTCGCGAGTTTGAAGCTCGTCACAGTCATTCAATCCCAGAATCCTACTCGGAATACCACGGACAAGGTTTAGACTTTCCGGATTCTCATGAATTTCGCCATCAATCTAGCTTATACCACGAAGATCCCAATATCTTGGACTCAGTCCCCTGTATTAGTAATCTAAGAGATACTCGTTCGATCGAAGGTAGAACAGAAGTGGTTGTCAGGCACGCGTTCATAGGGAATGATGATGATTGTCACGTTCATCACATTCAGGTTGAAGTGCGAATGAATATCTTAGAAGCGGAATAAGTTGAATTGAATAGAAAACAGTTGTACTTTGCATTGATCCTTGAGGAACAGCAGAGCTCCACATCTTAATCTATGGAGTGCGGAAACTCTACCGTTGAAAATACATAAGTGATAATGGAGTTCATTGGTCTCGGCCCCAGAGGGGAACTGGAGTAAGATGTCTAATACAATAGTAAAAAGTCCTATTTATAATAAACTAGCTACTAGGGTTTACAGAAGTAAGTAATTGATGCATAAATCCACTTCCGGGGCCCACTTGGTGTGTGCTTGGGCTGAGCTTGAATGTTACACGTGTAGAGGTCATTTTTAGAGTTGAACGCCAGCTTTTGTGCCAGTTTGGGCGTTGAACTCCACTTTGCAACTTGTTTCTGGCGCTGGACGCCAGAATTGGGCAAAGAACTGGCATTGAACGCCAGTTTGCGTCGTCTAAACTTGGGCAAAGTATGGACTATTATATATTGCTGGAAGGCCCTGGATGTCTACTTTCCAACGCAATTGGAAGCGTGCTATTGGTAGCTCCAGAAAATCCACTTTGATTGCAGAGAGGTCAGAATCCAACAGCATCAGCAGTCCTTCTTGAACCTCTGAATCTGATTTTCGCTCAAGTCCCTCAATTTCAGCCAGAAAATACCTGAAATCACAGAAAAACACACAAACTCATAGTAAAGTCCAGAAATGTGAATTTAACATAAAAAATAATGAAAACATCCCAAAAAGTAACTAGATCCTACTAAAAACATACTAAAAACAATGCCAAAAAGCGTATAAATTATCGGCTCATCACTGCCCCAAAGCCAGGCGACACAAACGCGTGACCTGGCAAAAACCCAATCTGTGCGAACGCGTGGACGACACCTCCACGTCATTTTCCCGTAACCTGTACGTACCAGAAATCGCTGGGGGCAATTTCTGGCCTATTTTTGACCCAGTTTTCGGCCCAGAAAACACAGATTAGAGGCTATAAAGTGGGGGAATGCATCCATTCATTGATATGTCTTCCATTATTCACTTTTCATAATTTAGATATAGTTTTTAGAGAGAGGGGTTCTCTCCTCTCCCTTAGGTTTTAGGATTAGGATTCCTCTTAAAGGATTTAGGATTTCAACTCTTTATCAGGTTCAATATTCCTTTTATATTTTCATTTATTCTAATGCTTTTATTCGTATCTAACTTATGTTACTAATTTGGCTTATGAACTCTTTATGTTTAGATTGATTTTCTTTTATTAATGCAATTGAGGTATTTCAGATTTATGATTCTTATTTAGCTTTTTATATTCTTGGCTTTAATTGATTAATTGGAGACTCTTGAGTTATCAAACTCATCGTGATTGATAATTGTTATTTTTGCTAATTGAATTGAATTCCAATAACTCTAGTCCTTTCGTAGGAATTGGCTAGGACTTGAAGATCAAACTAATTAGTCCACTTGACTTTCCTTTGCGTTAGTAAAGGTTAACTTGGTGGGATTAAAACTCAATTCTCATCACCATCAATAAAGATAACTAGGATAGAACTTCCAATTCTCATACCTTTCCAAGAGATTTATTAGTTATTATTTTAACGACTTGTTATTTTACATTACTTGTTCCTTTTTTTAAAAACCCAAAACAAAATTCTACCTTTTCCATAACTAATAATAAGTCATACCTCCCTGCAATTCCTTAAGAAGATGACTCAAGGTTTAAATACTCGGTTATCAATTTCATTGGGTTTGCTTAAGTGACAAACAAAAATTTTGCACGAAAGGATTCTCTGTTGGTTTAGAAGCTATACTTACAACGCGATAATATATTTGTGAATTTCTTTACCGATAGAAAGTTCGATCGTCAGTGACTTTATTGCACCCTCTTCTGACTTCTGTGGAAGGAGAATCTCAATTCCTGCAATTGGAGAAAACAACTTTGAGATTAAGCCTCAATTAGTTTCTCTGATACAGCAGAATTACAAGTTTCATGGACTTCTATTGGAAGATCCTCATCAGTTCTTAGCTAAATTCTTGCAAATCTGTGACACTGTTAAGACCAATGGGGTTAATCCTGAGGTCTACAGACTTATACTTTTCCCCTTTGCTGTATGAGACAGAGCTAGGACATGGTTGGACTCACAACCTAAAGATAGCCTGAACTCTTGGGAAAAGTTGGTCAATGCTTTCTTGGCCAAGTTTTTTCCACCTCAAAAATTGAGCAAGCTTAGAGTGGAAGTCCAAACCTTCAGACAGAAGGAAGGTGAATCCCTCTATGAAGCTTGAGAAAGATACAAGCAATTGATCAGAAGGTGTCCTTCTGACATGTTTTTAGAATGGAGCATCTGATTTATATTCTATGATGGTCTGTCTGAATTATCCAAGATGTCATTAGACCACTTTACTGGAGGATCTCTTCATCTGAAGAAAACGCCTGCAGAAGCCCAGGAACTCATTGAAATGGTTGCAAATAACCAGTTCATGTACACTTCTGAAAGGAATCCTATAAATAATGGGACAACTCAGAAGAAAGGATTTCTTGAGATCGATACTCTGAATGCCATATTGGCTCAGAACAAAATATTGACTCAGCAAGTCAACATGATTTCTCAGAGTCTGTCTGGAATGCAAGCTGCATCAGGCAGTACTAAGGAGGCTTCCTCTGAAGAAGAAGCCTATGACCCTAAGAATCCTGCAATGGCAGAGGTGAATTACATGGGGGAATCCTATGGAAATACCTACAATCCTTCATGGAGGAATCATCCTAATCTCTCATGGAAGGATCAACAGAAGCCTAATCAAGGCTTCAATAATAATAATGATGGAAGAAACAGGTTTGGCAATATCAAACCTTTTCCATCATCTTCTCAGCAACAGACAGAGAATTCTAAGCAGAGCCATTCTGACTTAGCAACTGTAGTCTCTGATCTATCTAAGACCACTCTCAGTTTCATGACTGAAGCAATGTCCTCCATTAGAAATTTGGAGGCACAAGTGGGTCAGCTGAGTAAAAGAGTTACTGAAATCCCTCCTAGTACTCTCCCAAGCAATACAGAAGAGAATCCAAAAAAAGAGTGCAAGACCATAAATATAACCAACATGGCCGAACCCAGTGAGGAAGAAAAGGCAGTGATTTCCAGTGAGGAAGACCTCAATGGATGTCCACTGGCCTCCAAGGAGTTCCCTAATGAGGAACCAAAGGAATCTGAGGCTCATATTGAGACCATAGAGATTCCACTGAACTTACTGTTGCCATTCTTGAGCTTTGATGAGTATTCTTCCTCTGAAGAAGATGAAGATATTGCTGAAGAGCAAGTTACTCAATATCTGGGAGCAATCATGAAGCTGAATGCCAAGTTATTTGGTAATGAGACTTGGGAGGATGAACCCCCATTGCTCATTAATGAACTAAATGATCTAGTTCAACTGAAATTACTTTAGAAGAAACAGGATTCTGGAAAGTTCTTAATACCTTGTACCATAGGCACCATGACCTTTGAGAAGACTCTGTGTGACCTGGGGTCAGGGATAAACCTCATGCCCCTCTCTGTAATAGAGAAACTAGGGATTTTTGAAGTGCAAGTTGCAAGAATCTCACTAGAGATGGCAGACAATTCAAGGAAACAGGCTTATGGTCTTGTAGAGGATGTCTTGGTGAAGGTTGAAGGCCTGTACATCCCTGCTGATTTCATAATCCTAGACACTGGGAAGGATAAGGATGAATCCATCATCCTAGGAAGACCCTTCCTAGCCACAGCAAGAGCTATGATTGATGTGGACAGAAGAGAGCTAGTCCTTCAATTGAATGAGGACTACCTTGTGTTTAAGGCTCCAGGATCTTCTTCTGTAACCATGGAGAGGAAGCATGAAAAGCTTCTCTCAATACAGAGTCAAACAGAGCCCCCACACTCAACTTCTAAGTTTGGTGTTGGGAGGCCATCATTGAGCTCTAAATCTCTGTGAAGCTCTCGAAGAGCTCATTGTCAAGCTACTGACATTAAAGAAGCACTTATTGGGAAGCAAGCCAATGTTATTTAATTATATTTATTTATTTTCCATTGCTATTTTATATTTTCTTTAGGTTGATGATCATGTGAAGTCACAAAAATAACAAAAAAATCAAAAACAGAATGAAAAACAACATTAAAAATAGCACACCCTGGAGGACAGACCTACTGGTGTTTAAACGCCAGTAAGGATAGCAGAATGTGCATTTAACGCCCAGCCTAGCAGCATTCTGGGTGTTAAACACCAGAATGGGCAGGATTCTGGGCGTTTAATGCCAGAAAGGGTTGTTTGGCGTCTGGCTGGCGTTAAACGCTAGAAATGGGCATCTGGCTGGCATTTAACGCCAGAAATGGGCAGCAGACTGGCGTTTAATGCCAGGAAAGGTAGCAAAGCTGGCATTACACGCCAGAATTGGCACAGAATGGGCATTTGAATGCCAAAATGGTGCAGGGACTTGAATTCCTTGACACCTCAGGATCTTAATGGTTCAAGAGTTCTATGCTAATGCATGGATCACTAGGAACCATGACCAAAGTATGAACCCAAATCCAAAGAATTGGCTCACAATGGTTCGGGGGAATTACTTGGACTTTAGTCCAGAAAATGTAAGGTTGGCATTTAACTTGCCAATGATGCAAGGAGATCCTCACCCTTTCACTAGAAGGGTCAACTTTGATCAAAGGTTGGACCAAGTCCTTAGGGACATCTGTGTGGAAGGAGCTCAATGGAAGAGAGACTCAAGAGGCAAGCTGGTTCAACTAAGAAGGCTTGACCTCAAACCCATGGCTAGGGGATGGTTGGAGTTCATCCAACGCTCTATAATTCCTACTAGCAACCAGTTTGAAGTTACTGTAGACCGGGCTATCATGATCCATAGTATCATGAATGGAGAGGAAGTAGAAGTTCATGAGATCATATCCCTAGAACTCTACAAGGTGGCGGACAAGTCTTCCACTTTGGCAATGTTAGCCTTCCCTCATTTGTCACCTATGCAATTCAGATGGAATTGTCATAGAGGAAGACATCCTCATTGAAGGAGACAAGCCCATCACTAAGAAAAGAATGGAGCAAACAAGAGAGCCCACTCATGGACCTCAACAAGAGCATGAGGAAGTCCCTCATCATGAAATCCCTGAAATACCTCAAGGGATGCACTTTCCTCCACAAAATTATTGGGAGAAAATCAACACATCCTTAGGAGAATTGGCTTCCAACATGGGACAACTACGGATGGAGCACCAAGAGCATTCCATCCTCCTCCATGAAATTAGAGAAGATCAAAGAACCATGAGGGAGGAGCAACAAAGGCAAGGAAGAGACATTGAGGAGCTCAAGCACTCCATAAGATCTTCAAGAGGAAGAACTAGCCGCCATCACTAAGGTGGACCCGTTCTTTAATTTCCTTGTGCTTATTTTCTTGTTTTTCAAAAATTATATGCTTTATGTTTTGTCTATGTTTATGTCTCTATTACATGATCGTTAGTGTCTAGTGTCTATGTCTTAAAGCTATGAATGTCCTATGAATCCATCACCTTTCTTAAATGAAAAATGTTTTTAATTGCAAAAGAACAAGAAGTACATGGTTTTGAATTTTATATTGAAATTAGTTTAATTATTTTGATGTGGTGGTGATGCGCATAAACTAGTTATGCTACGATTTAGGAAATTGCACGATCGGCAAAATTCCTTCCGGCAAGTGCACCGGTTATCGTCAAGTAAAAACTCACAATAGAGTGAGGTCGAATCCCACAAGGATTGGTTGAGTGAGCAATTCGGATTAGAAGTGTGTTCTAGTTGAGCGGAATCAAGATTGAGATGAGAATTGCGGAATGTAAAATTGGCGGGAAAAGTAAATGACAAGAAATTGAAATGGCGGAATCTTAAATTGCATGAATTAAGGAGCAGAAACTAAATTGCTGAAATTAAAAGGGAATGGGGGTGATTGCATGAATTGAGTTGCGGAATGTAAAGAGAAGATGGAAATCAGAATTGGGGGATTCATTGGGTTATAGGAGATATTGAGATCTCCGAATCAAAACATGTTTATCTCTTCCTCAAGCAATGCGTTCATTGAATTTTGCTTGGCAATCTTATATGATTGGATCCCAATCCCTTGGCTCACCAATTCTCTCTAAAAATGAACAAATTCTCAATCCCTTGGTTTAAATGTTCATAAGAAGAGATGATGCTCGATCACTGATTATACCACACATTTTCATGAACCACAATTTGGTAGGATTACATGTCACAATATCCATCCAAACCCCAATCCAATTCACTGTGAGAAAGCTTCTCTAGCATGAATCCTCCATTCATTTCCCAAGGTTCCGAAGGATTCCAATTATGAGTAGTTTCTTTCCCAAGACAACTACCAAATGGAATTAGATCGAGAAGCTTTCTAAAAAAATTCAAGAGAAAAGATTGAAGAAGAAGAAAAACTAGGATCATTGCCTTGTTTATTTCTCCTTCTTTCCTCCCTTTGAAATACTCATCAAAAGCTGGGAATGCTGGGTCCATCTTGGGTAGATGTTCCCCTATGTAGTTAAGCTTGATTTGCGAACTGATGTTGTAATCAGCTTGGACTGAGTATCTTGCATTCTGTAAAGTGGTGGCTTCCTTGATTGCCAAGACATTGGCATCCTGGTGTTGGCATATGTGGCTGAAGGATTCCTGTAAGTGTAAATTCTGTTCCCTTTGCAGATCGAAGAATCTTGATTCAAAGTTCCTTTGCATATCCATCATTTTTAGGTGAAAGTCCTCTTGTCTCTCCTGATGACATGAAATCCATATTCGTTGTCCTTAATGAATGTGCTCAACTCATGGAATTTGCATTAAAATCATACTGTTTGGATGGTTCATTGCTTTGTTCTTCATTTAACCATTTTTGGTTACTTTAAGCTCAAGAAAATGCATAAAACCACTAAAACTAACAGAAAAATGCTAGTGAAACTAACCTAAGATGCCTTGGCATCAGGTGGCAATACTTTTTGTTTTCTGAATAAATGCTTGAACAGTGCATATTTTTGAATTTGTTGTTTATGAATGTTAAAATTGTTGGCTCTTGAAAGAATAATGAAAAAGGCAAGGGTAAAGAGGATCCAAGGCTTTGAGCATTAATGGATAGGAGGGCCCACAGGAATAAAATCCTGGCCTAAGCGGCTAAACCAAGTTGTCCCTAACCATGCGCTTGTGGCGTGAAGGTGTCAAGTAAAAAGCTTGAGACTGAGCGGTTAAAGTCGTGGTCCAAAAGAAAGACTGTGCTTAAGAGCTCTGGGCACCTCTAACTGGGGACTCTAAAAAAGCTGAGTCACAATCTGAAAAGGTTCACCCAGTTATGTGTCTGTGGCATTTATGTATCCGGTGGTAATACTGGAAAACAAAATGCCTAGGGTCATGGCCAAGACTCATAAAGTAGCTGTGTTCAAGAATCAACATACTGAACTAGGAGAATCAATAACACTATCTGAATTCTGAGTTCCTATAGATGCCAATCATTCTGAACTTCAAAGGATAAAGTGAGATGCCAAAACTGTTCAGAAGCAAAAAGGCTACAAGTCCCGCTCAACTAATTAAAGCTAATCTTCATTGATAAGTTTGGAATTCATTGTATATTCTCTTCTTTTTATCCTATTTTGTTTTCAGTTGCTTGGGGACAAGCAACAATTTAAGTTTGGTGTTGTGATGAGCGGATAATTTATACCCTTTTTGGCATTGTTTTTACATAGTTGTTAGTATGTTTTAATTAATTTTTATTATATTTTTATTAGTTTTTATTCAAAAATCACATTTCTAGACTTTACTATGAGTTTTTGTGTTTTTCTATGATTTCAGGTATTTTCTGGTTGAAATTGAGGGACCTGAGCAAAAATCTGATTCAGAGGCTGAAAAAGGACTACAAATGCTTTTAGATTCTAACCCTACTGCATTCGAAATGGATTTTCTGCAGCTACAGAAGCCTAATTGGCGTGCTCTTATTTGCGTTAGAATGTAGATATCTGGGGCTTTCCAGCAATATATAATAGTCCATACTTTGTCTGATATTTGATGGCCCAAACTGGCGTCCATAGATAGCCTAAAACATCTTGGCATAAAACGCCCAAACTAGCACCGGAATTAGAGTTAAACGCCCAAACTGGCACTAAAGCTGGCGTTTAACTCCAGGAAAAGCCTACGCACGTGTAAAGCTTCAATGTTCAGCCCAAGCACACACCAAGTGGGCCCCGGAAGTGGATTTCTGCACTATCTGCACTTAGTTACTCATTTTCTGTAAACCCTAGTTACTAGTTTAGTATAAAAACTACTTTTAGAGATTTATTTTAAGAGTTTTTTTCAATCATACACTATCATAGATCATTGTACACATTTTGGAGGTTGGCCTCACGGCCATGCCTAGACCTTTTTCACTTATGTATTTTCTATGGTGGAGTTTCTACACCCCATAGATTAAGGTGTGGAGCTCTGTTGTTCTTCATGAATTAATACAAGTACTACTGTTTTCTATTCAATTCACGCCTACTTCTTCTCCAAGATATACTCTCGTTCTTAATTCAGTTAAGTCAGAATGAAGGGGTGACCCGTGACAATCACCCAATCTTCGTTACTCGCTTAGCCAAGATCGCGTGCCTGACAACCACAAAGTGATCTACATGATGTTCAACATAGTCATTGGACGACAGCTGGAGTATACTCTCTTGGATATCTAATACATGGACCGAGTCCGTGAGATTAGTATCTTTGTAGTATAGGCTAGAACCATTGACAGCATTCCTGAGATCCGAAAAGTCTAAACCTTTTCTGTGGTATTCCGAGTAGGATCTGGGAAGGGATGACTGTGACGAGATTCAAACTTGCGAATGTTGGGTGCATGACAGTGTGCAAAAGGACAATGGTCCTATTCCGACGCTAGCGGGAACTGACAGATGATTAGCCGTGCAGTGACAGCGCATATGGATTTGTTTTCATCCGAGAGGATCATACAGGTTGCCATGGAAGGAGGTAACGCATGGTTGGAAGAAGGCAGTAGGAAAGCAGAAGTTCAGAAGCAACAAAGCATCTCCAGACGCTTATCTGAAATTCCCACCAATGAATTACATAAGTATCTCTATTTTATTTTCTCTTTTATTTATATTTTAATTATCAAAACCTCATAACCATTTGAATCCGCCTGACTGAGATTTACAAGATGACCATAGCTTGCTTCAAGCCGACAATCTCCATGGGATCGACCCTTACTCACGTAAGGTATTACTTGGACGACCCAGTACACTTGCTGGTTAGTTACACGGAGTTGTGAAGAAGTGTTGGAATTATGTTCTCCCACACCAAGTTTTTGGTGCATTTGCCGGGGAACGAACAATCACGTTTCGCGTACCAACTACCGGCAAGTGCACCAGGTCGTATCAAGTAATAAAACTCACTAAAGAGTGAGGTCGATCCCACGAGGATTAACGGATTAAGCAATCAGTGGTTAATTAATTATCCTAGTTAGACGGTTCATATTGGAATAATAAGCAAACAAGAAATGTAAATTGACATAAAAGTAAAGGAAAGCAATAAAGTGCAAGAAATTAAATGGCAAAGAAAGTAAGTACGGGAAAGCAAAATACTAGAAATGTAAAATGCAGAAAAATAAATGTAATAACTAAAATTAAAATGAACATTAGGATAGAGAGATGTTGCAATCATCCGGATCAAGTTCATTCTCATCTCTTCCTCAATCAATGCATTCATTGATCTTTCTTGGCAATCTTAGGTGATTGGATCCCAATGTCTTGGCTCACCAATCTCTTTAAGCTTGAACAATTGCCCAATGTCTTGATTTAATTGCTCATGGGAAGAGATGATGTTTGGTCACTGATTATACCACACATTTTCATAGATCAAAGTATTGGTAGGATTACATGTCACTATATCCATCCAACCCCCAACCTAATCCAATGTGAGAAAGCATTTCTAGCATGATTTCCTCATTCCTCTTTCAAGGTTCCGAGAAAATCCAAGTATGAGTAACTTCTCTTCCAAGACAATTACTCAATTGGGTGAAGATCAAAAGATTTCTAGCAAGATCAAGAGAAAAGATAGAGAAAAAAATGAAAACTACTTTTGATCCATTGAAATTCAACAGAGCTCCCTAACCCAATGAAAAGAGTTAGTTGTTCATTGCTTTGTTCAAACAAGAAAGAAAGAAAGTACAGAAAATTAGAGATGAAGATGAAGAATTAAAAACTGAAATTGAAACTTCAAAGTTCATAAATGAAAATTACAAACTGAAACCAAACTACTACTAAGGAAGAAAAGAAAAGAAAAGGACGAAGAGTGTATGTGGGGAGTGGTCCGAAGACCCACTCCTAGTGGTGTGTGCCAGGGGATGTGTGTGCGTGATTCCGGACTCCCCTCCAATCCAGAATAATCCCTCCAATCCAGCTAATGCCTATATACAGGCTTACAAACTAAAAGATAAAAATACAAATTACAAATGAAAATTCCTAATCTAGATGCTTCTTGTGCCTTGGATTGAGTGATGTTTGATGGGCTCTGCTTGCTTGCATGATCCAGGGGTGTATTGGGGCCTCTAGTGTCCTCGTGTGCGCACGCACAAGGCAGTGTGCGCATGGACAGTGGCAAATTTCCTCTTGTGCGTACGTACACTAGAAAAAATTTCCAATGCTAGCATTTGACCTGAGCGTTGGAGGCAACGTTGTTGAGCTAACGTTCCACTTGTGCATATGCACACTCGCTTATGCATACGCACACTAGCCACTTTTCTTCTTGTGCATACTGATGGGTGAAAATCAGATTCCACACCAAAACTCACCGGCAAGTGTACCAGGTCGCATCAAGTAGTAAAACTCACTTAGAGTGAGGTCGATCCCACAGGGATTGATGGATCAAGCAACTTTAGTGGGTGATTAGTTTAGTCAAGCTAACATTGGTGAATTGAGTGAAATTGAAGCAACAGAATGTAAATTGTAGAAACTAAAGTGGACAAAAGTTTAAATTGGCAGAAGCTTAAAGAGCAAGAAAAGTAAATTGGCAAAATCTTAAATGACAAGAAAGGTAAATTTCATGAAAAGTAAAGGGAGCTGGGTGCTGGAAATTAAAGAAAGCAATAGATCAGAACTCAGAAAGATTAAATTTCAGGAAAGTAAATTCAGATTTGCAGCAAACTCAATTGTAAAGTTGCAGAATGTAAATGTGCAGAAGAGTAAATCAAGCTCAAGAAGACTTAGATCTGAAATCTCAAAGAGAAATTAACAATTTCAATGGAATATCAAAAAGGAAAGAAAGCCAAGAGCTCAATTGCTCTCTCGATCAAAACAGAAAGGAGATTGCAGAGGAAGAAATTGTAGCAAAAGGTTGCAGAAACTGAAATTTCATAAATCCAAATTGATAATTGCAGAAAAAGTAAAAGTGTTTCAAAGAGAATTCTCTATTCTACCCTACTCCTATTGCTCTAGCAGAGCCAGCCTTCCTTCTAAAATGGAACAGATGCCTTTTTATAGGCTTTTACAAAATTAAAATGAAATTGAAATTAAAAAAATTACAATTAAATGAAATTCCTATTCTAACTATCTCTTGTGCCTTTGAGTGATGATAATGGGCTTTGCTTGCTTTGGATTTGAAGAGGAGTGGATCCGGATGGCTTGGTTCAAGTGGCATGGGTCAGGGTTGCTTGGTTCAATTTTGGGTTGGAGCCATGCTCCAGTGGAGTGCTCAATGAGGATTATCAACGTAGCGCTACATGCCTTGTCATGCTTCCCTTCCGTGCTTGCAATTCCTCAGCGCTCAGTTGGAAGATGCAACATAGCACCCTTTGCTTGCCTTGGTCTCCCTCTACGAGCCTTGGCTATTTCATTTTGGGAGTGTCATGCCTTGCTTTTCTTTAAATGAGCCATGAAAAAGTTGAAAGAGTTAACGTAGCGCTCCTTTGATTTGAGCGCTATGCCTTGATGTTGAGCGCTCCATTGGATCTTCGAACGCTATGCCTTGCTTGAGCCTTTGTCACGCTTTGCCTTGCTCCCTTCTTTGGCGCTCTGTTGCTTTAATGAACGCTAGTGTTCATTGCTTGGTTCATGAACGCTCCCTTGCTTTTAAACATAGCGCTCATTGCTTTATATTGCATGCTTTCATTAATAATGCTAATGCATTATAAAGCCTGATATGTACTTTGGCCAATTGGCTTTAATGGCATTAATGAAATGCATGCTTTAATTTATAATGCATTACGTGCATGCTTTACTTTAATAATACCAATGCATTAATCGTTAAAGCCAATGCAAGCATGTAATACATTATCAATTGCCAATTAGCATAATTAAAGCTTAGTAATGCATTACGTAAAGCTTGATTTGCCAATGCATGCATGCTTTAATTTATCAATAACAAATTCATGCATAAGGCATTAATGCATGCCATGGCTTCATGGTCATGGCCACACTTTTAAAAGTGTGGCCTAAAGTTTCAAGCGTGCTCAAACTTCAAAGTGTGCCCCAAAATTCCTCTTTTCTTTTTTTTAGCTTATTTTGTGCTTTTTTTGCTTCTTTTTCTTCTTATTTCCTACAAAATTTGTAAAATCAAAAGATCAAAGAAATATACCATTTAAGCACAAAAGAATGCAATATTTAAGCACTAATCATCAATTTCTTATATCAAAACGTATAGAAAAATATGACATGATGACATGTCATCACGTACGCACACTGCTCTGTGCGTATGCACACAAGGTGATTCTTCCGGCGTTTAATTTCTGAGATGTATCGAGAGCGTTGGGGGTAACGTTGGTTTACCAACGTTCCCTCCAACGTTAGTTCTTCACTTTCTTCATACCAATGTTGGTTCTTCCCAGCATTCACTCCAACTTTGCCACCAACGTTGGTTCTCCAACTTTGCTTTCCTTTGCTTCTACTTAGCCTTTTAAGCTCCTTTCTTCTTCCATGCTTGTTTTATGCTTTTTACTTTCTTTTTCCACCAATTTCTGCAGAATAGATTAACTCAAAGAGATGAAAGTAATCTATGATTTAAGCATAAAAATACTCAATAATTAAGCATGATTAGTGAAAATTAAAGGTGAACAAGCATAGAAAAATAGGCCATGATGCCTTGGCATCACCTCTTCACAAGGAATTCTTGACAGGTGATCCACTACTTTGTTCTCCACTCCTTTCTTATCTTTAATTTCAATGTTGAACTCCTGCAGCAACAAGATCCACCTTATCAATCTTGGTTTTGATTCTTGCTTGGCAAGTAGGTATTTTAGTACTGCATGATCAGTAAAAATAATCACTTTAGAGCCAATGAGATATGATCTAAATTTATCAAATGCAAACACTATTTCCAGTAATTCCTTTTCAGTGGTGGTGTAATTCCTTTGAGTTTCATTAAGGACCTTGCTGGCATAGTATATAACATGCACTAGATTGTCTTTCCTCTGTCCTAACACTGCTTGGTGTGGAAAATCGTGATCATTCATTCCTTGGTAACGGCGTCAAAAACTTAATACGCACGTTCATAATTTTAGTTCTTTGTCACAACTTCGCACAACTAACTAGCAAGTGCACTGGGTCGTCCAAGTAATAAACCTTATGTGAGTAAGGGTCGATCCCACGGAGATTGTCGGCTTGAAGCAAGCTATGGTCACCTTGTAAATCTCAGTCAGGCGGATTCAAATGGTTATGGTGAATTGATAATTAAAATATAATTAAAATATAAAATAGGATAGAAATATTTATGTAATTCATTGGTGAGAATTTCAGATAAGCGTATAGAGATGCTTTTGTTCCTTCTGAATCTCTGCTTTCTTGCTGTCTTCATCCAATCATTCCTACTCCTTTCCATGGCAAGCTTTATGTAGGGCATCACCGTTGTCAATGGCTACATCCCGTCCTCTCAGTGAAAATGGTCCAAAATGCGCTGTCACCGCACGGCTAATCATCTGTCAGTTCTCGATCATACTGGAATAGGATTCAGTAATCCTTTTGCGTCTGTCACTACGCCCAGCACTCGCGAGTTTGAAGCTCGTCACAGCCATCCCTTCCCAGATCCTACTCGGAATACCACAAACAAGGTTTAGACTTTCCGGATCTCAAGAATGGCCGCCAATAATTCTAGCCTATACCACGAAGACTCTGATCTCACGATCAGGAGGCTAAGAGATACACATTCAAGCTTGTTTGCATGTAGAACGGAAGTGGTTGTCAGGCACGCGTTCATAGGTGAGAAGGTGATGAGCATCACATAATCATCATATTCATCATGTTCTTGCATGCGAATGAATATCTTAGAGAACAAATAGGCATGAATTGAATAGAAAAACAATAGTACTTTGCATTAATTCATGAGGAATAGCAGAGCTCCACACCTTAATCTATGGTGTGTAGAAACTCTACCATTGAAAATACAAAAGTGATTATAGTCTAAGCATGGCCGAATGGCCAGCCTCCAAGGCTTAGGGACTAAACGTCCAAAGATCGGATCAGCTCACTAATACAAAAGTAAAAAGTCCTATTTATACTAAACTAGTTACTAGGGTTTACAGAAATGAGTAAATGATGCAGAAATCCACTTCTGGGCCCACTTGGTGTGTTCTTGGGCTGAGCATTGAAGCTTTCATGTGTAGAGGTCTTTCTCGGAGTTAAACGCCAGTTTGTAACCTGTTTCTGGCGTTTAACTCTAGAATAGGGCAGAAGGCTGGCGTTGAACACTAGTTTGCGTCGTCTAAACTCAAGCAAAGTATGGACTATTATATATTTCTAGAAAACGCTGGATGTCTACTTTCCAACGCAATTGATAGCGCGCCATTTGGACTTCTTTAGCTCCAGAAAATCTACTTTGAGTGCAGGGAGGTCAGAATCCAACAGCATCTGCAGTCCTTCTTCAGCCTCTGAATCTGATTTTTGCTCAAGTCCCTCAATTTCAGCCAGAAATTACCTGAAATCACAGAAAAACACACAAACTCATAGTAAAGTCCAGAAATGTGATTTTTATTTAAAAAATAATAAAAATATATTAAAAACTAACTAAATCATACTGAAAACTATGTAAAAACAATGCCAAAAAGCGTATAAATTATCCGCTCATCACAACACCAAACTTAAATTGTTGCTTGTCCCCAAGAAACTGAAAATCAAATAGGATAAAAAGAAGAGAATATACTATAATTCCAAAATAACAATGAAACTTAGCTCCAGTCAGATGAGCGGGACTAGTAGCTTTTTGCCTCTTGAATAGTTTTGGCATCTCACTTTATCCATTGAAGTTCAGAATGATTGGCATCTATAGGAACTTAGATTTTAGATAGTGTTATTGATTCTCCTAGTTCAGTATGTTGATTCTTGAACACAGCTACTTTAGGAGTCTTGGCCGTGGCCCTAAGCACTTTGTTTTCCAGTATTACCACCGGATACATAAATGCCACAGACACATAATTGGGTGAACCTTTTTAGATTGTGACTCAGCTTTGCTAGAGTCCCCAATTAGAGGTGTCCAGGGTTTTTAAGCACACTCTTCTTTTTTCTTTGGACCTCGACTTTAACCGCTCAGTCTCAAGTTTCACTTGACACCTTCACGCCACAAGCACATGGTTAGGGACAGCTTGGTTTAGCCGCTTAGGCCAGGATTTTATTCCTTTAGGCCCTCCTATCCATTAATGCTCAAAGCCTTGGATCCTTTTTTATTACCCTTGTCTTTTAGTTTAAAGGGTTACTGGCTTTTTACTCTTGCCTTTTGGTTTTAAGGGCTTTTGGCTTTTTCTGCTTGCTTTTTCTTTTTTTTTTTCGCAAGCCTTTGAATTCACTGCTTTTTCTTGCTTCAAGAATCATTTTTATAATTTTTCAGATTATCAAATAACATTTCTCTTTTTTCATCATTCTTCAAGAGCCAACAATTTTAACATTCATAAACAACAAATTCAAAAGACATATGCACTATTCAAGCATTCATTCAGAAAACAAAAAGTATTGTCACCACATCAAAATAATTAAACTAATTTAAAGGATGAATTCGAAATCATGTACTTCTTGTTCTTTTATTTTCATAACAGTTTTCATTTAAGAAAGGTGATGGATTCATAGGACATTCATAGCTTTAAGACATAAACACTTAAACACTAATGATCATATAATAAAGACACAAACATAAACATAAACATAAAGCATAGTAAACAAAAAATAGAAAAATAAGAACAAGGAGATTAAGGAACGGGTCCACCTTAGTGAGGGTGGCGTCTTCTTCCTCTTGAAGAACCAATGGTGTTCTTGAGCTCCTCTATGTCTCTTCTTTGTCTTTGTTGTTCCTCCCTCATAGCCTTTTTATCTTCTCTAATCTCATGGAGGATGATGGAGTGCTCTTGGTGCTCCATCCTTAGTTGTCCCATGTTGGAACTTAATTCTCCTAGGGAGGTGTTGATTTGCTCCCAATAGTTTTGTGGAGGAAAGTACATCCCCTAAGGCATCTTAGGGATTTCATGGTGAGGAATTTTTTCATGCTCTTGTTGAGGTCCATGATCTCTTGTTTTGCAGTCAAATGCTCTACTACTGAGCTATATCCCTTCTGTTACCAAAAAATGGCATTTCTCCCAGTTTAAAACTAGGTTAGTCTCTTGGCATCTCTTTAGCACCAAAGAAAGGTGAGGTAAACAATTAGGGAAGGAATACACAAATATTGAAAAATCATCCATAAAGACTTCAATGAATTTTTCAATCATGTTTGAAAAAATAGACAACATGCATCTTTGGAAAGTGGCAGGTGCATTGTACAATCCAAAGGGCATGCGTCTATAAGCAAAGACCCCATATGGACAAGTAAAAGATGTTTTCTCCTGGTCTCTTGGGTCAACTACTATCTGGTTGTAGCCTGAGTAGCCATCTAGGAAGCAATAGTATGCATGCCCTGCAAGCCTTTCTAGCATTTGGTCCATGAAGGGGAGTGGGAAGTGGTCTTTTCTTGTGGCCTCATTGAGTTTTTTGTAATCAATACACATTCTCCATCCTGTGATAGTTCTTCTAGGGATGAGTTCATTCTTTTCATTGGGCACCACAGTGATGCCTCCTTTCTTGGGAACCACTTGGACATCGCTCACCCATGGACTATCCGAAATTGGATAGATCACCCCTGCCTGCCATAGCTTCATGACCTCCTATTGCAGCACTTTTTTTATGACTGGATTCAACCTTCTTTGAGGTTGAATAGAGGTGATTGGCATCATCTTCCAATAGATTTTTATGCATGCACATGGAGGGGTTTATCCCTTTTAAGTCAGCAAAGGTCTATCCAATAGTATCTTGGTGCTTTTGCAGCACCTTGATTAACTCTTTCTCTTGTTCTTGACTTAGAGTATAGTTGATGATCACTGGATAGCTCTCACCCCTTCCCGGGTATGGATACTTGAGAGTGGGGAGCAATGCTTTTAGTTCGACCTTGGGTTCTTCATTCTTTTCCTTCTTTTCCTCTAACATGCTTGAAATGAATGCCTCAGGGGTCTTCTTCTGACACCTCTTCAAGTTCTCCTTTTTCAAAGGTCTCTTGTACTAAGATCTCCACTGCATCCAACCTCATGCATTCTCATAGTGATTCTTGTGGGTAACTCATGGCTTTGAACACATTGAATACCATTGTCTTATCATGTAGCCTAAGGGTAAGTTCACCCTTTTGGACATTAATAATGGCACCGGCTGTTGCTAGAAACGGCCTCCCCAAAATGATAGAAGCTTTGGCTTCTTCCTCCATATCCAACACTACAAAGTCTGCTGGGAAGATGAAGTCTCCCACCTTTACCAACAAGTCTTCTACTACTCCATGGGAGAATTTGCATGATCGGTCAGCTAATTGAAGTTCCATTCTTGTTGTTTTGGCATTCCTCAATTTTCATTCTCTTCATCATTGCTAAGGACATCAAATTTATGCTGGCTTCCAAATCACATAAGGCTTTTTCCACTGTGATTTCTCCTATGATACAAGGGATTCGGAAGCTCCTAGGTGGGTCTTTCAATTTCTGAGGTAGCTTATGTTGAATGATGACACTACATCCTTCGGTTAACACCACAGTTTCATCATTTTTCCAACTTCTCTTCTTGGTCATTAATTCCTTTAAAAACTTAGCATAGAGTGGCATTTTCTTTAGTGCTTTAGCAAAGGGGATCTTGATTTGCAGTCTCTTGAAAACCTCCAAGAATCTGGAGAATTGATTGTCCTTTTCATTCTTCTTTAATTGTTGAGGATAAGGAGCTTTTGGAACATATGGTCTCAAGACTTCTTTTTCTTGAGGTGGGTTGGGGGCAGATGTTTGTGCTTCCTCTTTATCTTTTGAGCTTTCATCCACTTTTTTCTCTTGCGTTTCCCTTGAGGTTTCCTTTAGCTCCTTCCCACTCCTGAGTGTGATGGCCTTACATTCCTCCCTTGGGTTGGCCCTGGTGGTATTACATGGATTGTGGTTGGGGACTTACTTGGATAGGTATCCAATCTGTACTTCAAGTTTCTTGATGGTAGCATCCTGGTTTTTCATATTGGATCTCATCTCCTCCTTGAAATCTTGCTTGTCTTTAGACTCCTTGCAAAGTTCTCCAAGCATGGCCTCAATCCGGGATAGTCTATCCTCAGATAGTGGTGGTAGGTTGGAATTGGGAGGCTGAGAATGGCTATTTTGGGCTTGATATGGAGGCTAGAAAGAGTTGTTGTGTGGGGTTTGATATGGTCTTTGGTTACTTTGTTGGTAGGTAGAATTGTGGTAATGGTTGGAGTTTTGGGGCTTATGATCTTGAGTTTGGTTTTGTTGGTTCTCCCATCCAAAGTTTGGGTAGTTCTTCCAACCAGGATTGTAGGTTTTGGAGTGTGGATCATAGGGTTGTCTTGATGAGTTTTCAACATAATTGGCTTGCTCCCAATCACCTTCTTCCTCTATATTCACTCCTTCTTGAGCTTGTGGTTGCGTGTGGACTACTGCAACTTGGTTCCTTTCCATCTGCTTAGTGAGGTCAGCCAATTACTTGGTGATCAACTTCTTTTGTGCTAGCAATATATCCATGTGATTCAGCTCCATCACCCCTCTATTTGAGTTTCTATCAAAGGCATATAAGTACTCATTGTTGGCCACAGTTTCTATCATGTCAATGGCCTCATCAATTATCTTCTTCTTGCTGAGAGAGCCTCCTGAAGAGTGATCTAAAGCCTTCTTTGACTCTTGTGACAAGCCTTCATAGAAAATGTGCAACTGTACCCATTCATTGAACATGTACGAGGGGCATTTTCTTGTCAACTCCTTGTATCTCTCCCATGCTTTATAGAGAGTTTCACCATCTTGTTGTTTGAACGTTTTTACCTTAGCTCTCAACCTGTTAACTCTTTAGAGAGGGTAGAATCTTGCCAAGAATTTATTTACCACCTCTTCCCAAGTTGTCAAGCTTTCCTTAGGAAAGGATTCTAGACACTTTGCTACTTTATCCCTAAGAGAAAAGGGAAATAAAAGTAGTTTGTAGGTATTAGGATGGACACCATTGGACTTCACTGTATCACATATTCTCACAAATGTGGTTAGATGTTGGTTGGGGTTTTCCTGGGCACTTCCTTCAAATAAGCAGTTTTTTTTAACAAGGGTGATGAGTTAAGGTTTTAACTCAAAGTTATTAGCATGAATGGTTGGTTTAAGGATGCTACTTCCACAGTTTCCTGAGTTTGGGTTGATGTAAAAGTCTAAAAATCTTCTCTCTTGCCCAACATGATTGGCTGCACCTTCTCTAACATGATTATGCACCTCTTCCTCATGATGGTTCTCCATATCATCCTCCATATTTATATCCAGCTCCTCCTCTTCTTCCTCTGCACCAATAACCCTCTTTCTTCTTGCTTCCATTCTTAATCTAAGGAAGGTCCTCTCAGGTTCAGATTCAAAAGAGGTTGAAGCTTCACTTCTTCGACCTGTCATACAATCAACAAAACACTAGAAAGAGAAAAGTGACGGAATCACTCTTGTTAAGAATTTCGGTTAGGATGAGTGGTGCAATGGATCAAATAGTTAGTGGGTTAATGTGCTGAAATGTAAATAAGCAAAGGAAAAACAAATCAAAGTGCAAAAACTGAAAGTAACTAAGCTGAAATGAATAAATCAACAAAAAAAAAACTGTTCAATCTAGTTATCCTCCAATTTAATCATTGTCAATGCAAAATCAATCCCCGGTAAAGGTGCCATAAACTTGATGCACGAAAATCTGTATCACTACAAATTTCTCTCGGCAAGTATACCGAATTGTCGTCAAGTAAAAACTCAAAATAGAGTGAGGTCGAATCCCACAAGGATTGATTGGTTGAGCAACTTTAATTAGAGGAATGTTCTAGTTGAACTAAGCAAAGGTGGGTTGAGAATTGCAGAAAGTAAAATGGCAGGAAAGTAAATAACAGAAAATGTAAATGATGGAAAGTAAGTTGCAGAATATAAATTGCATGAAAGTAAACTTGCAGGAATTTAAATGGGAATGGGGATGATGAGCATAAATGTAAATAGCATAATTAAAGAGAATGGGTAAGACCAGAAATGGGGGAGTTCATTGGGCTTAGGAGATGTTGCATTCTCCAGATAAAATTCATTCTCATCTCTTCCTCAATCAATGCATTCATTGATCTCTCAGCAATCTTAGGTGATTGAATCCTAATTCCTTGGCAATCCAATCTCTCTAAGCTTGAACAATTGCCCAATTCCTTGATCTAATTGCTCATGGGAAGAGATAAAGTACGATCACTGATTATACCACATGTTTTTCTAAATCAAAGCATTGGTAGGAAAGTATTTCTAGCATGATTTCCTCATTCCTCTTCCAAGGTTCAAAGGAAATCCAAGTATGAGCAATTTCTCTTCCGAGACAATTGCTCAATTTGATGAAGATCGAAAGCTTTCAAGTAAATCAAGAGAAAAGAAAGAAGAAGAAGAATGAAAACTACAATTGATCCATTGAATTACAACAGAGCTCCCTAACCCAATGAAGAGGGGTTTAGTTGTTCATATCTCTGGTAATTGAAATTAAAAATGAAAAGTGCATTTCTAAAGTACTGAATTACAAAGAAAGCAAAATACAGAGTGTGTACAATCCTAGATCCCCCAGGTGCCAATCCCAATTTCTAGTTCTAAACTACCCCTATATATACTACTCGTCTGATCTTCGGTTAGCTCTGCAAGTCTCTGGATGTGAGCCTTTTAGCATAGTTGAAGCAGTTACAATCTTAGTGGGCTTGGCTCAGCTTGCAGGAAGAGTTTGAGTCAGGTAATTTCACGTTAGTCAGGCCGTTAGTGTGGTAAAGGTCAAGTGTAATCCTGGTTCGAAGACGTCAGTGACACTAACTTTGTCACTAACGTTCCAAAACCCTTTTGAAGTCACGTTTACCCCATCGTTAGTGGCACTAACGTGGCCACTAACGTAACCTTTCCTAACCTTGATTGCGTTAACGGTGTTAACTACACCATTAACGTTAAATTCATCTCTTCCTCCACATTAAAGGCCCACGTTAGTGGAGTTAACGTGGCCATTAACGTGGGAATACCTTGGCTCGAAGATGTTAGTGGTGTTAACTACACCACTAACGTTGCAAAACTTCCTCCTCTTCCACGTTGGTGCCCACGTTAGTGGCACTAACATGGCTACTAACGTGGGCTTCTTGGTCATCCCCAATGTTAGTGGTGTTAACTATGCCACTAACATTGCAAAGCCCACTTTCTTCCACGTTAGTGGCACTAACTTGGCCACTAACGTGGGCTTATGGTGGCACTCCTAACGTTAGTGGTGTTAACTATGCCACTAACGTTGGGGCTTCTTCTTTCTTCCACGTTAGTGCCCACGTTAGTGGCACTAACGGGGCCACTAACGTGGGATTGAATGACCTTCGAAGACGTTAGTGATGTTAACTATACCACTAACATTGCAAGCTTTCCCCTTCTCCACGTTAATGGCCACATTAGTGGTACTAACGTGGCCACTAACGTGGCTCTACACTGCTTCTTGTTACCTGAAAACAAACAAACAAAGTGCATCAAAGTCCTATTCTTAATCATGAGATGATGCATCATGCATTATATCATTCAACTCTTGCATTATTCCCATGAAATTTTTTAGAATTTACAATGTTTACTTGAATCAAGGTATGGATGCATATTCAACCAATTACTTGCTTATTTTCAAAGAAAATGCATGAAACTAACCTAAAACATACAAAAATGGCTAGTAAAACTAGCCAAGATTCCCTAGCATCAATCTCTAATGCCAAGGCATCTTAGGCTAGTTTCAATAGCCGTTTTCATTTGTTTTAGGTAGGATTTATGCACTTTCTTGAGCAATAAGTAATTATTTGGATGGAATTTTCATGCACACCTTGATTCATTCAAACATGGTTAAATTGATGCATTTTCATGAGGTTTATGCTATATTTATTTGTATGTTAAGAATGATGCAAACTCTTGTGAATCTAGCAAAGCTTTGATGTATATGTATTGGTTGATGATAGGTGAAGAGAAGTAAGGAAGAAGTATGGAAAGAAGACGAGGAAAGGCAAGCAAGCAAGCAACAAAAAGGGCAATGGAAAGAAGAAGAGGAAGCAACGTTGGTGGCCAAAGTTGGCTCACCAACGTTGCCTCAAATGTTGGAGGAAGGGGCTGCAACGTTCTGCAACTGCTGGTGCCAACGTTGGAGGGAACGTTGGCTCACTAACGTTACCTCCAACATCTTTGATGAGACTTAAATTTGAAATTGTGAAAACTGCCTTGTGTGCGTACGCACAAGAAGAAAAATTCATGGTGTGCGCACGCACAAGGCAGTGTGCGTACGCACAGGTGGGCAACATTGGATGTAACATTGGTAATCCAACGTTGGGTCCAATGTCTGCGATGGATTTGCAAATTTGAGCTTCCAAAAATGCCTTGTGTGCGTACATACAACCTAGTGTGCATACGCACAAGTAGAAAAATTGAAAGTGTGCGCACGCACAAGGCAGTGTGCGTACGCACAAGTATGCAGCGTTGGACATAACGTTGGTGAACCAACGTTGAGGCAATCGTTAGTGGCCATTCTTAAATTCTTTTTCAAGTAACGTTTAGCCAAACATTTTCCTGCTAACATTGATGACCAACGTTGATACTAGAAATATAATTGAGCACCATGCAGAATGCAAAACGTTAGTTTTCCAAATGTCCATCCTCAACATCATTGAGAGCCACTTTAACTTGCTTCAATCAAGCCCAAGGCTCACATCCAAGTACAATGAAGACTCAATTGAGGATGGGAAGGTAAGTATAAATAAAGGAGTCTTTGAAGATTGAATAAGCTCTCTGGAGGCCCTGAGGGGGGGCTCTGGGAGTTCAGAAATGCTGGGAGCCAGAGACCCAAATTGGGAACTCTGGAATCATTTTCTTTTATACTTTCTTTACTATTCCTGCACTTTCTTTATTTGTGATTTGAATTGAGCTATGATGAACTAAACCACTCTTCATTGAGTTAGGGAACTGATAAACCACTTTTTAGGGTTTATCATGTGTTGAATTTAGAGCATTTTATCAACCTTTTCTCACATTTATTCAATGAAATAGCATGGTCTTGTGATTCTTTCTTAATTTGTGCTTAAATGTGAAAACATGCTTTTTAGAGCTTAAATTAGCTAATTTTGATTCACCTTTGATTCCACTAGATTCCTTGATGTGTTTGCTAGTGATTTCAGGTTGAAAAGGCTAGGAATGGATCAAAGAAGTGAAGAGGAAAGCATGCAAAGTGGAGAACACATGGAAAAAGCCAAAGATTTAGATGCACCAATCCACGCGCACGTGAACTGGACACATACGCGCGGATCGCAAAAACCTCAGGGATGCGCACGCGTGCTGTACGCGTATGCGTCGGTGCTGGCATGTGATTTTTTAGTAAAAACGTGCCCAGCGAATTCTCAGAGGCTGTGGGGCCCAATCTAAACCAATTTCGGCACCAAAACACTTAAAAGGACCAAGGATTGAAGGGGAATACATCATCATTCACATATTGAATCATTAGAAATCATTAGGATTAGTTTTAGTTAGTCTTAGAGAGAAAAGCTCTCACTTCTCTCTAGAATTAGGATTAGGTTTAGGATAATAAGCTTTGATCTAGGTTTTAATTCATGCTTTCATCTACTTCTACCTTTCAATTCTTTGTTGTTACATCTTGTTCTTCTATTCTCTTATTGTAATTTCTTTTATGTTATTTCCATACTTTGTTGTTGATCTACTCTTGTTCCTCTTATTTTCTTTCAATTCAATTGGAGGTAATTCATGTCAATAATGTTCTTTTTGATTGTTGTTGTTAATTCCTTGCAATAATTGTTGTTAGATTTCATTCTTGTTGTCAATTTACTATGCTTTCCTTTCATACCTTCCAAGTGTTTGTCAAAATGCTTGAAAGGATGTTAGAGTAGAATTTTATGTTCTTGGCTTGGGAAGGTAACTTAGAAATTCTTGAGTTACTAATGTCCAAGTAATTGATAGTTGATAGCCATTGACTATAGCTCTCATTAATTCAATTAGTGAATAGCTAGGACTTATGGACTTGGATTAATATAGCTCATTTGACTTTCCTTTATTTGTTAGAGGATGCCTTAATGGGATTGATCCTTGCAATTATCATATTGTGTATAGTGATAAGGATAGAGATCCTTGACCACCAAACCTTGCCAAGACCTTTTCGTCATTTGATTTCCTTTATCATTTACTTTTCTTGTTCCCTATTCAAAACCCCAAAATATACATGTCCATAGCCAGTAACAAGAACACTACCCTGCTATTCCTTTGAGAGATGACCCGAGGTTTAAATACTTCGGTTTATAATTTTAAGGGTTTGTACTTGCGACAAACAATCTTTTGTATGAAAGGATTATTTGTTGGTTTAGAAACTATACTTGCAACGAGATTTCATTTGTGAAATTCTAAACTGTCAAAAATCCATTCATCAAAATGGTGCCGTTGCCGGGGAAATTACAATGGTGTTGTGTTATTGGTTATTGTACATATGTGAATATTGTGAATATGTTTGTCTTTTACTTGTTTGTTCGTCGTTGTTAGTTTAGGACTTAGTTAGTTCATTTTTGCTTCCACTATGAATTCTCACCCTTTTGGTTATGAGTTTGGTTCTAATTGTGTTGTAGGAAATGTGAACTTCAATGAACACATGTATCAAGGATGGACCCAACAAAGATGGGAGGAGCCGTAAGGAATTGATCACTCCTATTGGCAACAACCTCCGGATTCGTATAGGTATACTCACCTCCCAAATGCATGTCAATTCAATGGCTATGGTGACTCTTTTTGTGACAATCAATTACCACGATCATATGCCTATGAATCTTATCCTCAACATCAACCTCAACCATACTCACAAGCCTTTCTTGACCAAACACCTTCCTATGATCCATATCCACCATATGACCAATCACCCATACCATATCCTTGTGACCATTATGAGTATGAATCTTTAGAACCACCACAACCTTATTATGATTACTACCATGAACCACCTCAATACTCACAATCTCCATACCCTTCTCAAGAAGAACCACTTTCCTACTATGAACCCTTTCTCCAAAATGATGAACCTTCTTATCCACCCCAAGCCCCAATAGATGATTCTCTCACCTTGCTACTTCAAGGACAAGCAGATATGCAAAGGAACACCCTAGAGTTTGTGACCAACTTGACCAAGGTAGTACACACTTTACCCTACCAATGCTTGAACACTCAAGGTGCTTCTGTGCCCACGTGTGAAAAACCAATAGAAGAGCAAAGCATGAAGACGAGATTGGCAAATCCGGTAGAAAAGGAGGACTTACGTTTTGTATTGGAACAATTGGAGAAACCTATGACTGTTGAAGAAAAAGAAAGAGTGGTTGAAGATTTAGGAGATGCGGAACAACCATGGGAGTCTCAACAACCTACAGGGCATATCAAAATTGAAGAATATGAAGATGTTGATCATGAGATGGATTCAATCATTAATGACTTTTTATCAAAAATTGAATCATCTCCCATTGGATGTAAAATTGAGGTTAGTAAAGACAACCCCAAGCCAAGTGATATTGGTGACCTTGTTGAAGACCCTTCCATTGGATGTGAAGCCAATATCAAAGTGGACTTCACACAACCTCCAAGAGTTAACTTGATTGATGATAAGGAGGAATTGAAAGAAGTTGACAAGCAGAAAAAATTGAAAGAAGTTCTCAAGAGGTGGAAACAATTAAGGAAGAGCCTAAAGGAGTAGACCTCGTATTTTCCAAGTGTGGGGAGGTCTCGCTTCCCAAATTACCCTCCAACACAACATTCAAGTGGGTAAAATTCTTATCCTTAAGCTTCACCTTCTCACTTGAATATGGGTTGATTGAAACGGATGGGCAACTTAGAGCTCTTTGTGGAGTTAATAGTAAGAGGGAGTTGTGTAGTGGTTGGAGGTCTGGAATTACGCTCATTAGATTCGAAGCTTTAAAGCATAGGGACCATGATTGGAAGAATGCAAACTTGTGTATGTCTAAAAGGAAGAGAAGGTGGCTTGCTAAAGAGAATTCTATGTATCGACCACCCGGATGGAAGAACCATGACAATCAACTTGAAGACGGATGTGAAGATAAGATATGGGATCCTGGATCGTACTTTGAAGACCAACTTTGGGACCTCATATCTTGGGTAAAACTTCATCCAAGATTAATGAAGATGGTTGGAATTTCTGTCAACTATTTGAGGAGCAAAGATCCTTGGAGATTCAAGGATGAGTACAAACACAAGCCACCATGACAAAGAGCTTTCCAAATATCCAACTTAATGATTTTAAAAAAAGTGCTAGGTGGGAGACACCCCACCATGGTAAACTCTTTCCACTCTCTTGTAGATTTGATTTGATTAATAAATGATTTCAGTTGCCATTGTAGGTAGTTTTCTCTTCATATAGTTGCTTTAATAATTTGGTTGCTAGTTGCTTGTGATGCAAGTTTTCCTTGCTTGCATTTGAAAACCCTTCGAAAACCAAAATATTTTTTGTAAATTTGCATTTTTGATTGGTTTTGAGTTGTAGGTCGTGTTAGGGTGATTTTTAGTTGTTTTTGGTGTTTCTGAAAAAAAGGGAGGGGGCAGGGATGCGTACACACGCTGTATGCGTACGTGTCGATGAGTCAACGCAGAACCCATATATATTCCAGAGAGTTAGGCAAACTTGGCGCAAACACTAGACGTGGGGCACAAGGGAATGTATGCGTACGCGTCAATGCGCTGACACAGTTCCCATACATATGACCCGAGAGTTGTGTTAACTCTGGGCCAAGACTGTACGTCTGGCACAACTTTTAACCCACGCGGATGCGTACCATACGCGTACGCGCCGTCGCGCACATCCCCATCCACGCTCAGGTGCACATGGCACTTTCGCGTCCATTTCCTCTTTCGCCCACGCACGCGGATGCGTATAGGATGCATGCGCGTGGATTTGCAATCCATAACCCCCAGGGACGTGAGAACCCTAACATTCGCGTCCCTCAACCCCTTCTCTCTTCCAACGTTCCCTCGTCCCTCCTCCACAACCACCTCCTTCGATGCATCCTCTGGTCACCACCCGCCTCCGTCTGCCGAACCCGCCGTCGTCGCCTACCACTCTTCTTCTCTCCTTTCTTTCTTTCTTCTGCTCTCCTCACCTCTACCCCTCTCCTTCCCTCTTTCTCACCATTTTGTCTTTTGCCTCCATCCAGCTCCACCGTGACCACCCATCAACGCCGGCGAGCACTACACCACCACTCACACCCTCTTTTCCCTTCTTCTCCTTGCCAACCACTCATCTGCTCGGAACCCTGTTGGGCGCCCTTGCCCTGCGCCACTCTGTTTGACCGCTGCCACCATTTCTGGGTGGCGCTGCTGTCTTCTTTCCCTTCTATCTCCTAGTCCCCCATTTTGTCTCTGCTCTCTATTCCAGGTTCACCATGCTCCTGCTTTCTGCCTTGGTTCTCTATTTTGTTTTATTCATTTTATTGTTGTTATTTTAGCTAGAATAGTGTTTGATTCTGCTTGTTAGATTAGATAGAGATGCATGCTCTTAGGTAGTTAAGTTGTGGTTAGAAAATTTTAGGCCTGATAAGTGCTCCGTTCCTGTTTATCTGAATTGGCTGATTTGAAATTATTTTGCTGAATGGTGGTTGAATTTTTATCACTGCTGTGTGGGTCTTTGGTTCAGATATTGTCTCACTACTGCTTTGCTGGGTAATTTTACTTGTTGTCGCCTAAACCATATGAACTTGTTACTTGTTACATGTTTGTTGGACTCATATGTGTTAATTTGCTGTTTTCTGCTATCCGGGAATGCCCAATTTCCTACTGGGATGCTGCCGAATTTTTGGAAAATCTTCTTAGGTTAACTTGTAACATAGGGGCTACATTTGGTTCTTTTTGGCTTGACAACATTCATTAATTTCATACCAAATGCAACTCCTTAGTCAAGATGGTCAGCTTCCCCATTTATTTGGATTCCCGTTGATATGCAGTGAACTTGACTCATTCAAGGCAGTGTTGGTTATTCAATGCGAACCTTCATGTGCTTTCACTTCCAAGTTAAATCAAATGCCCTTTGACTCATACTAAGTTTACCATTTGACCTTAACTTGCATTCTTCTTGAATATGGTTCAATCTTTTGCAATAATTGGTGCATTCCACTTGTGTAACCCTTTCGTTCAAACCGGTTTTCAACTTGCTTTTGGTTACACGAGTGCATGTTTTGATCTCGCAAACACCAATTATTTCATACTTGGTGACCATGGGCATTGTTGATGAACCGCTTTCCTATTGTATGCTTTTATGAAAACTCACATTTCATCATCAATGACTTGCATCATCCTCATGATTGTGGGCATGCTTGTTCTTTATATACTTATTTGAGCTTCTCTTGGTTAAGCCCCATAATTGTCATGCCATTAATATATGACTTAGTTTTCTAAATTTTGACCTTGTTAACATTCTAACTCTCGTTTTAGTTTTCTCACTAACACTTATATTATTTTGGGCATGATGACTATGGTTGCTTAACAAACAAGCATTCTGTTCTCATTGCATGATTTCTTGGTTGTAGTTGATTTGAATTCTTTATTTTGTTTGCTTGCATTCCAAGTTTCTTCTTTTTGACCCACTTCATGAATATGTCAACCCTCTTACCTTCTGTATATGCTTAGCGCCTTGCTTTGTTTTCCTCTATGTGGCTTAATTGTTTATATCCTGTATATCTCTTTTTCAGGATGGCCGACAGAAAGAAAGCCAAGGTTACTTCAAGAAAGAGGAAGAAACCTCAGGCCTCTACCATTTCTCCTTTCTATGACTATGCCAAGAACCCTCTTAATGAGAAGGACAAAGCTTACCAACAGCTGCCACCTACAGATGCGTATAGGTTCCCTAACCTATACTGCGAGCTCTGCTTCCCGACATACCAGAAGAAGAATCTGAATATAGAGAAGAAACTGGCCATCCCCACTAACCTAAGGCATTCAATTGAGACACGTATTCAGGGGATGGGCCTAGGTTTTATTGATAGGGAGCTAGGCAGGATAAACTCATCATGGGTTAAGGAGTTTTACTGTAACTTCTTCAGACATACCCTTGATTCAGTCCACCTGCGAGGCGGTCAGATATTGGTTACAGAGGCTGCCATTGAGGGTATACTCCACTGTCTGCCAAAGACCGGTGATACGGATGCATATGAGCAGGCGGAAGTGGCGATACATTGTATGACGTTCGACTATGATGCTCTGAGGGATGTAGTAAACACTTCGGATGCCCCTTGGGTGATGGATACTGACAACAAAAAACCCAAGGGGATGCATTTTGTTCATCTGACTAGGGAGGCCAGGACGTGGCAGCAGATCTTTGCCTATTACGTCATACCGACCACCCACTTTATTGAGATTTCGGTGGACATGCTCGTCCTGATCCAATGTATTATAGAGGGGAAGGAGGTATACTTTCCCCGGTTGATCAGGAGATTCATGTGGCGAGCACATGTCCGTGGCATACTCCCATTTCCCACTTTGGTCATGCAAATGGTTCAGTTGGCCGATGCCCCATGGGAAGCGGATGATGAGACACCACCCCCGGTCCTCGGAAAGGAGGAAGTGATTCCGTGGGTGACATGGGTGCATGAGAGAGCCCCATCCCGGCTCCGCTCCAAAGCTAGAGCCAGAGCAACAGCGACACCTGGCCCGTCTTCTTCCTCAGCCGCAGCAGGTCCATCAGCACCAGCAGCACCAATAGCACCACCACCAGCACCCCAGCCGACGTATATCTTAGTACAGCATCTGTTCTGCTTCATGGAGCGCAGTGAGCGCCGCATCATGCGATGGCTTGATAGAGTGGATCAGATGTTTGTCGCACTGGGCGTCGAGTTGCCCCCTATTGCCGAACCTTCTTCTTCAGAGGAGGAGGAGCATGAGGCGGAGCAGGACCAGCAGGAGGCATCACCACAGACACAGGCTACACCAGAGGCGCAGCAGCCCCCCGTGGAGTCACAGCCTCAGCCCCAGTAGCCAGATATGACAGTTGACCCTTCCCCCGAGCCCGAGCAGTAGCATCGAAGATGATGCTCCATTCTAAGTGTGGGGAGGTCACCGTTGTCACCGTCGGTGGAGTTGCCATTTTGGGTAATGAGTTCGAACATTTATCACTTATTTTGTATTATTTTTAGTACTTTGCACTTTATTTTTAATGCACTTTTGGGATTATTGTATATATTTGTTATTTTGATACTTTTATTTTAGTTGTTGCATTTTGCACCTTAGTTGGTAGATATTTCATACTTTTAGTTAGATTTGCTTTATTTAGTTGTTTTAGTTTCTGGTTGTGATTTAAAAATTGTAGATTATTAGAGCTTGGTTTACCCTTTTTACATAAGAAAGTTGGTGTGATTTGGAAAAAGAAGGGATAAACTAAGGAAATTTTAAAATTTCTAAATCACAACATTGCATTTAGGATAAGCTTAGTCAAAACAATAAATTTTCCAAAGAATTTATCTATAGGGCACCACCCCAATTGATTGAGAAAATTTTTGTGGAACTTGCTTGAATCATACATATTTTGTGATGCATGTTTTTGAGCTAAGAACACAAGCATGTGATATTTGAGCCTAATGATGTGGTTATATCTTATAACCACTTATCTTCCTTCTTGTGTGCAATTGTTCTCTTTCTATGATTGTGATCCTTGATTTGTTTAATTCTATATGTCCATTATTCATTATATTCATGCACTTATATGATTGAGGTCATTGTTTCATTAGCTCACTTACTCAAATAGCTACCTTTTACCTTCCATTGTTAGCCAATTTTGAGCCTATGCTTAACCCAATTGTTCTTTATTTTAGCACATTACAAGCCTAAAGTGAAAAACAATAAAAGTCCCTTGTTTGGATCTTTGATTGGCTTAGGCTAGTGAGAGTGTTCATTATTCAAGTTTGGGGAGATTCGGGAACATTGGTGGGGATAAAAGGGTGCTTTGTATTTTTATATTTGGGAATTGGGTACATACTCATGTATTAATCAAATGTTAGACCTTATGCATTGATGCTCTTGGAAAGAAATGAAAAATGAGAAAAACAAAAGAAAAAAGAAAAAAAAATATAAGGAAAAGAAAAGAAAAGAAAAAAAAAATATAGAAAAAGAAAGAAAGAAAAGAAGAAAAGAAAGAAATAAAAAGTGGACGAAATGCCCCAAAGTGAAGTTCAATAAGGATCAATGCGTAAGTGTTGTGAAATAAAAATGAATACATAAGTATGTGAGAATAAAAGTGAAGAATGGGTAGTTAGATTAGAACTTAATTGTATAGGTTATCATAGGTTAGGTGGGAAAGTCTAGGCTAATCAAAGGTTTAAATTCTAGTCCACTTAACCATATATGACCCTACCTTGACCCTAGCCCCAATACAACCTTTGAGAAAGTCATCATGATAATTGTATGCATGCATTGAATAATTGTTGATTGTTAGATGAAGAACAAATTTTGGAAAGCATGATTAGGGGGGAATTGAGTGAATCAACCCCTAAACACTTGAGTGACTAGAGCGGATACATATCCAGTGAGGGTTCGATTGCTCAATTACATGTATTCACTATAATCATTCTTATTCATGCAAGTTTGTAAATCTTTTTGATAATTCAATACAATTGTGGGTTGGATTTGATTCTCATTGCTTTAGCCCTTGTGCTTGCATATATCTATTGGGATTGATTTGTTTTGACCAAGCATTTGCATTCATAATAGGTAGTTGTATTTAGATAGGTTGCATATAGTTTAGTGAATTGAATAAATGTCAGGCCCCTTACTTCATTCTTGGTATAGCATGAGGACAAGCAATGGTTTAAGTGTGGAGAGGTTGATAAACCCCGTTTTTAGGGTTTATCATGTGTTGAATTTAGAGCATTTTATCAACCTTTTCTCACATTTATTCAATGAAATAGCATGGTTTTGTGATTCTTTCTTAATTTGTGCTTAAATGTGAAAACATGCTTTTTAGACCTTAAATTAGCTAATTTTGATTCACCTTTAATTCCACTAGATTCTTTGATTTGTTTGCTAGTGATTTCAGGTTGAAAAGGATAGGAATGGATAATAAAAGTGAAGAGGAAAGCATGCAAAGTGGAGAACACATGGAAAAAGCCAAAGATTTGGATGCACCCATCCACGTGCACGCGCACTGGACGCGTACGTGATAAACCACTATTTTATGGTTTATCTTGTACTCAATTGAGTGGTTTTTATTAACTCTTTACCCACTTATTCATACTAATCGCATGTTTTAAGTTTTCCTTCCTGATTTTGTGCTATGATTGAAAACATGTTTCTTTGGCCTTTAAATTGCTAATTATTAATCCTCTCCTATTACCATTCGATGCCTTGATATGTGTGCTAAGTGATTTCAGAGATTACAGGGCAGGAATGGCTTAGAGGATGGAAAGGAAGCATGCAAAAGTGGAAGGAATACAAGAAGTTGAAGGAACTGCAAAGCTGTCAACCTGACCCTCTCGCACTAAAACAGTCATAACTTGAGCTACAGAGGTCCAAATGACGCGGTTCCAATTGCGTTGAAAAGCTAACATCTGGGGTTTCGATTTCATATATAATATGCCATAGTTTCCCTAACACTAGGTGATGCGAATGCGCGCTCCACGCGGACGCATCGCAGTGATGAAAATCAGCGTGGCAGATTTCTTCTCCAGCGATTTCTGGGCTGTTTTCGACCCAGTTTGCGGCCTAGAAAACACAAATTAGAGGCTATAAAATGGGAGAATCCATTCATTCATAATCACCAGCTCATAATTTACTTTTCATAATTTAGATGTAGTTTTTAGAGAGAGAGGTTCTCTCCTCTCTCTTAGGTTTTAGGATTAGGATTCCTCTTAAAGGATTTAGGATTTCAACTGCTTCTTAGGTTCAAGATTCCTTTTATTTATTTTCCCAATTTACCTTATGAACTTTTCCATGTTAGATTTGAATTTATGTTTAAACGTAATTTGATGTGTTTCAGATTTATGATTGCTTTATTCTATTTATGAATGCTTTTAATTTAATTTAGATATTTTCTTCCTTTTGGCTTTGGTTAAATAATTGGTGACGCTTGAGTTATCAAACTCGAGGTGTTGACTGAAAATTGGAATTCTTCAAGAATTAAATCGAGTTCCACTAACTCTAGGCTTTCCCAAGGAAAGACTAGGACATGAGGATTCAAATTAATTCATCCACTTAACTTACCTTCATAGTTAGAGGTTAACAAGGTGGGAGAAAAATCCAATTCTCATCACAATTGATAAGGATAACTAGGATAGGACTTCTGATTTTCATACCTTGCCAAGAGTTTTATTAATTATTAATGTATTTTTCTTAGCAATTTATTTCCTTTTTCAAAACTTTTAAAATCCCCAAAATATACCTTTGCATAATGATGAGCGGATATTTTATACGCTTTTTGGGGTTAATTTCATATAGATTTTAGTATGTTTTAGTTGGTTTTCAGTTTATTTTCATTAGTTTCTAGGAAAAATCCCCATTTCTAGACTTTACTATGAGTTTGTGTGTTTTTTTGTAATTTCAGGTATTTTCTGGCTGAAATTGAGGGAGCTGAGCAAAAATCTGATTCAGGCTGAAAAAGGACTGCTGATGCTGTTGGATTCTGACCTCCCTGCACTCAAAATGGATTTTCTGGAGCTAGAGGACTCCAAATGGCGTGCTCTCAATTGCGTTGGAAAGTAGACATTCAGGGCTTTCCAGAAATATATAATAGTCCATACTTTGCTCAAGGATAGATGACGTAAACTGGCGTTCAACGCCAGTAACAAGCAAGGACTGGCGTTCAACGCCAAAAACAAGCAAGGATCTGGCGTTGAACGCCCAAAACAGCCCCAGGCACGTGAGAAGCTTTAGTCTCAGCCCCAGCACACACCAAGTGGGCCCCAGAAGTGGATTTCTGCACTATCTGTTATAGTTTACTCATTTTCTGTAAACCTAGGTTACTAGTTTAGTATTTAAACAACTTTTAGAGATTTATTTTGTATCTCATGACATTTTTTTGATCAAAACTTTATACTCTTTGACGGCATGAGTCTCTAAACTCCATTGTTGGGGGTGAGGAGCTCTGCTGTGTCTTGATGAATTAATGCAAGTATTTCTGTTTTCCATTCAAACATGCGTGTTCCTATCTAAGATATCCATTCGCACCTAACTATGGAGAAGGTGATGATCAGTGACATTCATCACCTTCCTCAATCCATGAACGTGTGTCTGACAATCACTTCCGTTCTACATCAGATTGAATGAATATCTCTTAGATTCCCTAATCAGAATCTCCGTGGTATAAGCTAGATTGATGGTGGCATTTATTAAAATCCGGAAAGTCTAAACCTTGTCTGTGGTATTCTGAGTAGGATTCTGGGATTGGATGGCTGTGACGAACTTCAAACTCGCGAGTGTTGGGCGTAGTGACAGACGCAAAAGGATAGTAAATCCTATTCCGGTACGATTGAGAACCTGCAGATGATTAGCCGTGCGGTGACAGCGCACCTGGACCCTTTTCACTGGAAGGATTGATGGTAGCCATTGACAACGGTGATCCACCTACACACAGCTTGCCATAGGAGGACGTGCGTGCATGAATCAGAGGACAGAGGAAAGTAGAGATTCTGAAGACAAAGCATGTCCAAAACTCCAACATATTATCCATTACTGCATAACAAGTAACCTTTAATCCATGCTCTCTTGTTTATTTGCAACTCAACTGATAAATATAATTGACTTCCTGACTAAGAATTGCAAGATAACCATAGATTGCTTGAAACCAACAATCTCCCTGGGATTCGACCCTTACTCACGTAAGGTATTACTTGGACGACCCAGTGCACTTGCTGGTTAGCGGTACGAGTGTGAAAAGTGTGATTCACAATTCGTGCACCAAGTTTTTGGCGCCGTTGCCGGGGATTTTTCGAGTTTGAACAACTGACGGTTTATTTTGCTGCTTAGATTAGGAAATTTTTTTTTTTGGTTTAGAGTCTCTCATTATTGTTCTTGGTTAAAATTTTATACTTCTTCAAAACAAGTGTTACATTTACTGCCCAATTGGCTAGAGCGTTGGTCTAAGTCCATGGCAGTTTGGTATACTCTTTTTAAAAATCTTTTTCAAAAATAATAATTTCTCTATTAAATTTTGTGTCAAACTTTAAGTTTGGTGTTTTCTTGTTGATTTCCCTTTGGTTTTCGAAAATTTTAGTTTGGTTTTCTAAAAATTTTAAGTTTGATGTTCTTTCTTCATGTTCTTGTGTTCTTGTGAGTCTTCAAAGTGTTCTTGAGTTTCCCTTGTGTCTTGATCTTAAAATTTTTAAGTTTGGTGTTCCTTGGTGTTTTCCCTCCAAAATTTTCAAAAACAAGGAGCATTAGATCTGAAAATTTTAAATCTTGTGCTATCTTATTGTTTCTCTCTCTCCTCTTTAAATTCAAAAATATCTTTTCTCTCTATTTTAAAGCAAATTTCCGAAATTTACCTTTAAAATTCAGATTTTTTATTTTTTTAAAATTTAAAACCTTTTTCAAAAATCATCATATCCTTTTTAAAACTTCCTAACCACTTTCTCTCTCCTCATTTTTTCGAAAATTTTCAACCATTTTTGTTTATTTTATTTTAATTTATTTCATTTTCGAATTGAATAAATAAATAAATAAATAAAAATAAATTTTTTATTTGACATCATCTCCCTTTCTCCATTATGGATCTAAGTGGAAATGAACAGTCCAGGAGGACTCTGGGGTCATATGCTAACCCCTCTACTGCTTCATATGGGAGTAGTATCTGCATACCCTCCATTGGAGTCAGTAGCTTTGAGTTGAATCCTCAGCTCATTATCATTGTACAGCAAAGTTGCCAGTATTCCGGTCTTCCACAGGAAGAACCTACAGAGTTTCTGGCACAATTTTTACAAATTGCTGACACAATACATGATAAGAAAATAGATCAGGATGTCTACAGACTATTACTGTTTCCATTTGCTGTAAAAGATCAAGCTAAGAGGTGGTTAAATAACCAACCTAAGGCCAGCATAAGGACATGGAAACAGCTGACAGAAAAATTTCTGAATCAATACTTTCCCCCAAAACGGATGACACAGCTAAGGCTGGACATCCAAGGCTTTAAACAAGGAGATAAGGAATCTCTTTATGATGCTTGGGAGAGATACAGAGAGATGCTACGAAAATGCCCCTCTGAAATGTTTTCAGAGTGGGTTCAGTTAGACATCTTCTATTATGGGCTTGCAGAAGGAGCTCAGATGTCTCTAGATTACTCAGCTGGTGGATCTATCCACATGAGAAAGACAATTGAAGAGGCTCTAGAGCTCATTGATACAGTTGCCAGGAATCAGCATCTGTACCTAAGCAGTGATCCTTCCATGAAAGAAGAGGTTAAAACAGTAAGTGCTGAACTCAGCCCTGTAAAACAAGCTGCTGAATTCAATCAGCAATTGGACTTTCTAACAAAGCAGTTAGCCGAATTCAAGGATAAACTACAAGAGACAAGGATGGCTAATATAAATATGGAAGAACAATTGAAGCAAACAAAGCAGCAGCTGTCAAGACAAATAACAGAAGAATGCCAAGCAGTTCAATTAAGAAGTGGGAAAACATTAAATACCCCACCTCAAGACAGCAAAGAGCCAAGGAATGAGCAAACCACCCAAAATTCACCTGAGGACAGTAAGAGCCCAGGGAAAAGTAATTCTGGCATTAAAACGCCAGCAATCTGGTGGAAGGCTGGCACTGAACGCCCAGACCATGCCCAAGACTGGCGTTCAACGCCAGTAACAAGCAAGGACTGGCGTTCAACGCCAAAAACAAGCAAGGATCTGGCGTTGAACGCCCAAAATGGGCAGGATCTAGCATTGAACGCCCAAAATGGGCACAGTTCTGGCGTTCAGACACCAGGAACAGACAAGGAGTTGGCGTCTAACATCATTCCAGCTTCTAACTCTGGCACTCAATTGCCAGTGAGGGATCAGACACACACAAGTGCTGATGACAACCCCGCTAAAAAGGCTTCTTCAACCACTTCTGTAGGCAATAAACCTATAGCAACTAAGGTTGAGGAATATAAAGCCAAGATACCTTATCCTCAAAAACTCCGAAAAGAGGAGCAGGATAAGCAATTTGCTTGCTTTGCAGATTATCTCAGGACTCTTGAAATAAAGATTCCATTTGCAGAGGTACTTGAGCAAATACCTTCTTATGCCAAGTTCATGAAAGAGATCCTGAGTCATAAAAAGGATTGGGGAGAAACAGAAAGAGTTCTCCTCACTGAAGAATGCAGTGCAGTCATTCTAAAAAGCTTTTCTGAAAAGCTTAAAGACCCTGGGAGTTTTCTGATACCATGCATATTAGAAGGTAATTGCACCAAGACAGCTTTGTGCGATCTTGGGGCAAGCATCAATCTAATACCTACATCCACTATCAGAAAGCTTGGCTTAACTGAAGAAGTTAAACCAACCCGGATATGTCTCCAACTTGCTGATAGTTCCATTTGGAAGACATCTTTAAAGATGTTCAGCCTGATTTAGAGGATTCAGAGGACATGAAAGAGCCTCTGAAATTTCCTCTGGAAGAGGAAAAACCTCCTAAACCTGAGCTCAAACCATTACCACCATCCCTGAAATATGTATTCATGGGAGAAGGTGACACTTTTCCAGTGATCATAAGCTTTGCTTTAAATCCACAGGAAGAGGAAGCACTTATTCAAGTGCTAAGGACACACAAAACAGCTCTTGGGTGGTCCATAGGTGACCTTAAGGGCATAAGCCCAGCTAGATGCATGCACAAAATCTTATTGGAAGATAATGCTAAACCAGTGGTTCAACCACAGAGGCGGCTAAATCTAGCCATGAAGGAAGTGGTGCAGAAAGAGGTCACCAAATTACTAGAGGCTAGGATTATTTATCCTATTTCTGATAGCCCCTGGGTGAGCCCTGTCCAAGTCGTCCCAAAAAAGGGAGGCATGACAGTGATTCACAATGAATAAAATGAACTGGTTCCTACAAGAACAGTTACAGGGTGGCGCATGTGTATTGACTACAGAAGGATCAATACAGCCACCAGAAAGGATCATTTTCCTTTACCATTCATAGACCAGATGCTAGAAAGACTGGCAGGTCATAATTATTACTGCTTTCTGGATGGCTACTCAGGCTATAACCAGATTGCAGTAGATCCCCAGGATCAAGAGAAAACAGCATTCACATGTCCTTCTGGAGTGTTTGCTTATAGAAGGATGCCATTTGGGCTGTGTAATGCGCCTGCAACTTTCCAGAGATGCATGCTCTCTATTTTCTCTGATATGGTGGAAAATTTTCTGGAAGTCTTCATGGATGACTTCTCAGTATATGGAGACTCATTCAGCTCCTGTCTTGATCACCTGAAACTTGTCCTGAAGAGATGCCAAGAGACCAACCTAGTCTTAAACTGGGAAAAATGTCACTTCATGGTGACTGAAGGGATTGTCCTTGGGCATAAAATCTCAAACAAGGGAATAGAGGTGGATCAAGCAAAAATAGAGGTAATTGAAAAATTACCACCACCTGCCAATGTTAAGACAATCAGAAGCTTTCTGGGGCATGCAGGATTCTATAAGAGGTTTATAAAAGATTTTTCAAAAATTGCAAAACCTCTAAGCAATCTGCTAGCTGCTGACACGCCATTTGTGTTTGACACAGAGTGTCTGCAGGCGTTTGAAATGCTGAAAGCTAAGCTGGTCACAGCACCAGTTATTTCTGCACCAGACTGGACATTACCATTTGAGCTAATGTGTGACGCCAGTGATCACGCCATTGGTGCAGTATTGGGACAGAGGCATGACAAGCTTCTGCATGTCATTTAATATGCTAGTCGCGTTTTAAATGATGCCCAGAAAAATTACACAACCACAGAAAAAGAATTACTTGCAGTGGTTTATGCTATTGACAAATTCACATCATACTTAGTAGGATCAAAAGTGATTGTGTATACTGACCATGCTGCTCTTAAATATCTACTCACAAAGCAGGATTCAAAACCCAGGCTCATCAGATGGGTGTTGCTTCTGCAAGAGTTTGATATAAAAATAAGAGATAGAAAAGGGACAGAGAACCAAGTGGCTGATCATCTGTCCCAAATAGAGCCAGTAGAAGGGACGTCCCTCCCCTCTCTTGAGATCTCTGAGACTTTTCCGGATGAGCATTTATTTGCCATCCAGGAAACACCATGGTTTGCCGATATTGCAAACTATAAAGCTGCAAGGTTCATACCCAAGGAGTACAACAGGCAACAAAAGAAAAAATTAATCACTGATGCAAAGTACTACTTGTGGGATGAACCCTATCTCTTTAAGAGATGTGCAGACAGAATAATCCGTAGGTGTGTTCCTAGAGAAGAAGCGCAGAGGATCCTATGGCATTGCCATGGATCTCAATATGGAGGCCATTTCGGGGGTGAGCGAACAGCCACCAAGGTCCTCCAATGTGGCTTCTATTGGCCCACAATCTATAGAGATTCCCGAGAGTTTGTACATAACTGTGATAGTTGCCAAAGAGCTGGTAATCTGCCCCTTGGTTACGCCATGCCTCAACAAGGAATCTTGGAGATTGAGTTGTTTGACGTATGGGGAATTGACTTCATGGGACCTTTCCCACCATCATTCTCAAACACTTATATTCTGGTGGCAGTTGACTATGTATCAAAATGGGTTGAGGCCATTGCCACACCCACCAATAATACTAAAACAGTGCTGAAGTTCCTCCAGAAATATATCTTTAGCAGGTTTGGTGTCCCTAGAGTACTGATCAGTGATGGGGGCACTCACTTCTGCAACAAACAGCTTTACTCTGCCATGGTTCGGTATGGGATTCGCCACAAGGTAGCTACTCCATATCATCCACAAACTAATGGGCAAGCTGAAGTCTCTAACAGAGAATTAAAGAGAATCCTAGAACGGACAGTAAGTACCCGTCGAAAGGATTGGGCACGGAGCTTGGATGATACTCTGTGGGCTTACAGAACAGCATTCAAGACCCCTATAGGGACCTCTCCATACCAACTTGTGTATGGTAAGGCATGTCACCTGCCCGTGGAACTGGAGCATAAAGCCTACTGGGCAACCAGATTCCTAAACTTTGATGCCAAATTAGCAGGAGAAAAAAGATTGCTCCAGCTAAATGAGCTAGAAGAATTCAGATTCACTGCTTTCGAAAATGCCAAGCTTTATAAAAAGAAATCGAAAAAGTGGCATGATAGAAAGCTGTCTTCTAGAATCTTTGAACCAGGACAGAAGGTTCTGCTGTTTAACTCTAGACTCAAGCTATTCCCCGGGAAACTGAAATCCCGGTGGAGGGGACCATATGTGATTACAAGTGTATCACCATATGGTTATGTGGAGCTTCAAGATATTGATTCTGATAAGAAGTTCATTGTCAATGGACAGAGAATCAAGCACTATCTTGAAGGCAACGTTGAGCAAGAGTGCTCAAGGCTGGAGCTAGATTAAAAGCTCAGCAAGGTCCAGCTAAAGACAATAAAGAAGCGCTTGCTGGGAGGCAACCCAGCCATGGAGCACCAATCCTCTAAGCATTTTGCCCTATTTTTATTTTTATTTGTTTATATAAAGTTCATTGATAACAAGGTAAAGAATCAATTGCATAAGTTCACAGGGTTACAGAAGGAATCTGCACGCAAAACAGAGAAAAGGAGCTCACTAGCAAGAAAACGCCAGTAAGAGCCTGTTTTGGGCGTTCAGCGCCCAAAAGAGGCATCCAGTGGGCGCTGAACGCCAGTAAGGATAACTATCTGGCGTTCAACGCCGGAAAAGGGCAGCAACTGGGCGTTGAACGTCCAGGAGAGCAGCATTTGGGCGTTGAACGCCCAAAACAGGCAGCGTTTGGGCGTTCAAACGCCAGGATGATGGGGAGGAGGTAAATTCGTTTCTTCTTCATATTTTTCATTCTAATTTTAATTTCCATGTTTCAAATCATGATTCCTTGCATACACATGTTAAGAACCTTGATTTCTAAAATCCTTAATTTCTAAAAATCCTACTTTAAAAATATCAAATATATCTTAATCCATAAGCACAAATCCTCTTTTTCAATCCAATTCAACTCTTTTCCAAAAATTTTTTCAACTCATCAATATCTTTTTCAAATCTCCACATTATCTTTTTCAAAATCTAGATTTATATTTTTCAAAAAATTTTTCATATCTTTTCAATTTTAAACTATATCCTCTCTTATCATATCTTCTATCTTATCTTTTCCAAATCAATCTTTTTTTTACCATATCTTTCCTAAATTTTCGAACCCACCCCCCTCCCTTTAAATATGGGTTCGGCCTCCACCCCCTCCATCAACAATTGCACCTAGCTCTCCTTCTATCCCTCTCCTTTCTTTTCTTTTGCTTGAGGACAAGCAAACCTCTAAGTTTGGTGTGTTTATCCGTGATCACTAAGATCATGGCTCCTAAGGGAAAACAACCCACTTCAAGAGGCAAGAAAGAGAGCGTTCCAAAACCACTTTGGAATCAAGGGAAGTTCTTATCTAAAGAACATTCAGACCATTATTACAAAATAATGGGTCTAAGATCAGTGATCCCGGAAGTTAGATTCGATCTGAAAGAAGACGAATATCCGGAGATCCAGGAGCAAATTCGAATCAGGAACTGGGAGGTCCTAGCTAATCCTGAGACGAAAGTGGGAAGGAATATGGTCCAGGAGTTCTATGCTAACATGTGGCAGACAGACAAGCAAAAACTATCTGGAACTACTTTCTATGAATATCTGACCGTGGTCAGAGGAAAGATTGTTCATACCAACCCTGACAAGATCAGGGAGATCTTAAAGCTACCTCAGCTGAAGGATGATCCAGACTCTTTCAACAGGAGAATGATGAGAATAGACAAGGGCCTAGATAAGATCCTAGAGGATATATGTATCCTTGGAGCCAGGTGGACCACCAGCACGAAGGGTGTCCCAAACCAACTCAAAAGAGAAGATCTTAAACCAGTCTCTAGAGGATGGCTGGATTTCATTGGGCATTCTCTGCTGCCCACCAGCAACCGTTCTGAAGTCACTGTTAAAAGAGCAGTGATGATCCATTTCATCATGATAGGAAAAGAAGTGGAAGTTCATCAACTGATTTCAACTGAATTCTACAAAATTGCTAATAAAAATTCTAAAGAGGCCAGGTTGGCTTACCCAAGCTTGATTTCTCTGCTCTGCAAGGACGTTGGGGTAAGGATGGGAATAACTGAGTATATCTCAATTGAGAAACCAGTCACCAAAGCATCAATGGAAAAACAACAAGCGCAGGATGACCCCATCAAGAAGAAAACATAGGAATTTCTCCCAGAAATCCCTCAATCTGAATATTGGGAGTATCTTGAAACATCAGTTACCAAGATACAAGAAGCTATGGAACAAATAATAAAGGAACAGAAGGAACACAGTCAAATTCTTTGCTATTTGATTAAAGAACTCTGAATTCTAAGTTCCTATAGATGCCAATCATTCTGAACCTCAATGGATAAAGTGAGATGCCAAAAACTGTTCAGAAGCAAAAAGCTACTAGTCCCGCTCATCTAATTAGAATCTGAGCTTCACTCAAAAAACTCTGAGATATTATTGGTTCTTGACATATTAGTCTTCTATTTTATTTGTCTAGTTGCTTGAGGACAAGCAACAGTTCAAGTTTGGTGTTGTGATGAGCGGATATTTTATATGCTTTTTGGGGTTAATTTCATATAGATTTTAGTATGTTTTAGTTGGTTTTCAGTTTATTTTCATTAGTTTCTAGGCAAAATCTCCATTACTGGACTTTACTATGAGTTTGTGTGTTTTTTTGTAATTTCAGGTATTTTCTGGCTGAAATTGAGGGAGCTGAGCAAAAATCTGATTCAGGCTGAAAAAGGACTGCTGATGTTGTTGGATTCTGACCTCCCTGCACTCAAAATGGATTTTCTGGAGCTACAGAACTCCAAATGGCGTGCTCCCAATCGCGTTGGAAAGTAGACATCCAGGGCTTTCCAGAAATATATAATAGTCTATACTTTGCTCAAGGATAGACGACGTAAACTGGCGTTCAACGCCAGTTCTCTGCCCAATTCTGGTGTCCAGCGCCAGAAACAAGTTGCAAGTTAGAGTTCAACGCCAGAAAAGGATCCAAAGCTGGCGTTGAATGCCCAAAACAGGCCCAGGCACGTGAGAAGCTTTAGCCTCAGCCCCAGCACACACCAAGTGGGCCCCAGAAGTGGATTTCTGCACTATCTGTTATAGTTTACTCATTTTCTGTAAACCTAGGTTACTAGTTTAGTATTTAAACAACTTTTAGAGATTTATTTTGTATCTCATGACATTTTTTTGATCAAAACTTTATACTCTTTGACGGCATGAGTCTCTAAACTCCATTGTTGGGGGTGAGGAGCTCTGCTGTGTCTTGATGAATTAATGCAAGTATTTCTGTTTTCCATTCAAACATGTGTGATGATCAGTGACACTCATCACCTTCCTCAATCCATGAACGTGTGTCTGACAATCACTTCCGTTCTACATCAGATTGAATGAATATCTCTTAGATTCCCTAATCAGAATCTCCGTGGTATAAGCTAGATTGATGGCGGCATTCATGAGAATCCGGAAAGTCTAAACCTTGTCTGTGGTATTCCGAGTAGGATTCTGGGATTGGATGGCTGTGACGAACTTCAAACTCGCGAGTGTTGGGCGTAGTGACAGACGCAAAAGGATAGTAAATCCTATTCCGGTACGACTGAGAACCTGCAGATGATTAGTCGTGCGGGGACAGCGCACCTGGACCCTTTTCACTGGAAGGATGGATGGTAGCCATTGACAACGGTGATCCACCTACACACAGCTTGCCATAGAAGGACGTGCATGCATGAATCAGAGGACAGAGGAAAGCAGAGATTCTGAAGACAAAGCATCTCCAAAACTCCAACATATTATCCATTACTGCATAACAAGCAACCTTTAATCCATGCTCTCTTGTTTATTTGCAACTCAACTGATAAATATAATTGACTTCCTGACTAAGAATTTCAAGATAACCATAGATTGCTTCAAACCAACAATCTCCGTGGAATTTGACCCTTACTCACGTAAGGTATTACTTGGACGACCAAGTGCACTTGCTGGTTAGTGGTACGAGTGTGAAAAGTGTGATTCACAATTCGTGCACCACATAACCATTAATAAATCATACTTCCCTGCAATTCCTTGAGAAGACGACCCGAAGTTTAAATACTTCGGTTATCAATTTCAAAGGGGTTTGTTACTTGTGACAACCAAACATTTGTACGAAAGAATTTTCTGTTAGTTTAGAAGTTATACTTACAATGCGATTATATTTGTTAATTTCTTTACCGATAGAAAATCCGATCGTCAAAATGGCATCGTTGCCGGGGAATTGCAAACGTGTGCCATATTATTGGTTATTGTAAATATTTGCTTTTTGCTTGTTTATTTGTTTTTATTTTTTCTTTTTCATAAATTAAGATGTTATTGGTTTTTATTTAGTTATTAAAAATTTTTTCAAAAATTTTCTTCGTGTTCATATTGACCTTCATGTTGTTCTTAGTTGTTTTCTTCGTTTTGATCTAAAAATTTTAAGTTTGGTGTCATTTTATTGTTTTTCTCTTTCCTCATTTAATTCAAAAAAATCTTTTCTCTTTATTTTAATTGCATTTTCGAAATTTGCATAAAAAAATTTTCAGATTTCTTTTTTAAAATTTTTATCTTATCTTATTTTTAAATTTCAAAATTCAAATCTTTTTCAAAAATCATATCTTTTTCAAAACCTTATCTTATTTCAAAATCAAATTTCAAATTTCAATATTTAAATTTCAAATTTCAAAATTCAAAATTTCAAAATTCAAAATTTCAAATTTCAAAATTCAAAATTTAAAATTCAAAAATCAAAATTCAAATTTCAAATTTCAAATTTCAAATTTCAAATTTCAAATTTCAAAATTTAAATTTCAATAACCTTTTAATTTAAATATGTTTTTATTTTTATTTTTAATTTTTATTTGCTATTATGAGTTCTCACCCCCATCGCTTTAAGTTTGGTTCCAATATTGTTGTAAGGAATGGAAACTATAATGAAAATAGGCATCAAGGTTGGAAGAATCAAAGATGGGAGGAGCCACAAGGATTTGATCAACCCTCTTGGCAACAACCCCCTCCAATGCACTATAACCAACAACCATTCTGTGATGCATACCAAAATGATGACTATGGTGGACCCCCTTGTAGTTACCAACAAGCCCCGCCATATGCTTATGAACCATCTCCTCAACATGACTTTGGACCACCATACTCACAAGCCCCTTTCCACCATTCACCTCCATATGACCCTAACCCGTATCCACCATACCAACCACCTTATGAGCCAAATGAACCATACACAGAACCACCCCCATTCCAACACAACTACTCTCGTAACCCCCACCTCAATATACACCATCTCCTTATCATTATCAAGATGAACCACCTTCCTACCAAGAACCCTTTCTCCCAACAAATGAACCCTCCTATCAACCCCAAACCTCCATGGAGAAAGCACTTACCGATCTAAACTCTACTATACAAGCTCTCGTCGCCCAAATCGGACCACCAAATACCTTCAACAATCAACCCTCAAGCTCTAGTGCACTTCCTTTTCAACCACAGAATGATCTCTCCATCCCATCACCACCATCCATGGAAGAGCACCCACATCCATCAATCCAAGAGCAACATGATCCCAATGATGCTATTGGCATGGAACAAGAGAGAAGGGATCAACTTCGTGAATCGATACTTCATAAGGAGCTAGAGGAGGCCCTAAAGGTAAAGGTAGTAAAAACCCTTGAAGTAGAAGGAGTGGTTGAAGAATTAGTGAAGGAAGACATCAAGGAGGAGTCTGATTTTATCTTAGAGCAAGAGGAGGCCCAAAATATAGAGATAGGAGAGACCCTTGAAGATGAAATAATAGTTGAAAGGAGTTGTCATGGAAAGAAAATCATCAAGGATGAGTACGATTTTATATTAAAACTACTGGACAAAGCAGTAATTATTGAAGAGGAAGAAGTGGTTGAAGACTTGCGAGATGCTGAACCTCCATGGGGAAGTCAAGACATAGAGCCTCCTTCCAAGACGGTTACATTTGATATTGAGGAGGGTGTACAACCTCCAAGGCATGTCATGGTTAAGGACTTGGAAGAGGTCGATCAAGAGATGGAGATTCAAGAAGAAGAAGCACAGCCTCCCATGCCCTTGGTGAGCAATGAAGAAGAGATTGAATTGGAAGAAAGCTACCAAGAGGAAGAGGTTGATATTGAAGAAACTCGCAAAGAGGTGGAAGTTGTCAGAGAAGAGCACAAGGGAGTGGAGCTTGCAAGTTAATTAGAAATACCTCTCCCAAGGCCATTACCATCCAACACAACGTTCAAGTGGGTAAAATTCTTATCCTTGACCTTTACCTTCCCACTTGAATATGGGCTACTGGAGATGGATGGTCAACTTAGAGCTCTTTGTGGCATTAAGAGTAAGAGGAAGATGGTCAGTGGTAAGAATTATCCTGCAAGGTTCATTATGGTTGGAAGCTTTAAGTTTAAACGCAAAGGTTGGTGTAAAGCTCAATTGAATGGGTCTAGGAAGTTGTTTGGACGCTTCAGTGACAATTTTAAAGCTGAACCACCTGGATGGAATCATGATAATCAGCTTGAAGACGGGTGTAGAAACAAGATTTGGGATCCAGGAATATATGAGGATCAATTTTGGGAGCTCAAAGCTTATAAAGAAATCCATCAAAGCTTGAGGAATTTACTTGGTATTAATAGAGCTTATTGGAAGTCCAAGCATTGGTGGAAGTTTCAAGATGAGTTCAAGCACAAGCCACCATGAGAAGGAGCTCGCCAATGTCCAACTTAAGGACTTTAACTAAAAGTGCTAGGTGGGAGACAACCCACCATGGTATGATCGTCCCTTTTTCAGTTTTAATTCTAGTCTGTTTTGTTTGTTTTTGAGTTTTGATTGGACCTGGAATCATGCATAACATTAATATTAGCATTGTATTCTGCATACTGCATTATTATATAAAAAAAAACACGCACACCAGTGCATTAGGAAGAAAAGAAGATTGAACAGAGAGTCATGCGAAAGCGTGGCTAGAGGCGTGCCTTTGGCACAAAATTGATCCACGCGACCGCATCGCTGACACGTCCGCGTGATGTGGAAAAAATGCCTCCCACGCGTCCGCGTCACCCACGCGAACGCATGGCCCTGTGAAATCGACATGTATGGCAGTATGTTGGGCTGGAATGGGGCTGGACTCGTGCTGGATGCCCAAGCCCTCCCACGTGAACGCGTTCCCCACGCGGCCGCGTCATTTTCCAAAAATGGCCATCCACGCGATCGCGTCAACCACGCAACCGCGTCACCCAAAAATTTGGCAAAAAGTGTTTCGGAGAGAGAGTTGCGCGAACGTGAGGCTGCCCTCGCGCTAATGGCACAAATCACTCCTCGTGAACGCGTGACCCACGCGTCCACGTCACTTCATAGAAGCGCTATCCGAGCGAACGCGTAACCCACTCGCTCGCATCGCCTGCGCTGCATAACTTATCTAGATCAGCGTCAATTATCTTATCTTTTCTTTTCTAATCCTAATTTCTTCTATCTTTTCTTCCTTCTTCTTCCTTTTCTTACTTTCTTCTTCTTCATCTCTTTAACTTCTCATCCCTCTTCACTTCCATTCCATTTCATCTAATTTATTTGCATACTTTCATTAATTGCATTATTTTCATTGGTGTTAGAAATTTATTTGGGTCATTATGTTGTATATTTTGCTTGTGGATTATTAAATGAATTGTTTGACAATTATATATTACTTTTTAAAAGGTTGCTTGCATGTTCAATTTAATACTTTCAATAGCTTATTTACCATGCTTGCTATGTGTTTGTGAAAAAGCCCGTATGACATTGTGGACTATTTTTAGATTTCTTTCCATGCATGCTATGTGTTTGTGAAAACTCCCGTATGACATTATGCACTATTTTTGAATTTCTTCTATTCTACTACTCTAAATGCTCGCTTTTCACAAAACCCTTTTTATATTATATTAATTAAATATAATTATTATTACAAATATGTTGTTAGTTTGAAAGACTTGGTAATCTAACTTGGACATTGAATGCTTGATCTATGCTACTCATGCCTTTGCCAGCATGCCAATAAATATCTTGCATTTAATTGTCATTACATGCACTTGTTATATTTCCATTGATGAACTTTTCATATGTAGTCATGACCATGTGTTAACGTCATTCTTCTTTATTGTGCATTGATTACCACCTTTCCCGCTCTCTTCCTTGCTCTAACCCTTAGCTTTAAAAGTTACTTTCTTTTTCCCTTTTCAAGATGGCCACCAAGAAGGGTAAAGAGAAAGCTACTCCCAAACCACCGGCAAGGAAAGGAACAAAAAGAGCCCCAGCTGAGGAACCACAACCCCCATCCACTTGCACATCTTAGCATGCACTGAGGACGGTGCAATCTTTAAGTGTGGGGAGTTCAATACCGACTTCCAGGGGTTAGTTACCTTCTTTTCAACACCAATACTCTTTTTTCTTTATTAGTTCATTGTTGCATATGCATGTTTGATTGCATGTTTATTTGATTTTGTGCATATTTTACTACTTAGTTGAAGTAATATTTTCTTTTTCAAGAAATTTTTATAGTATTTCAGTAATTTAAATTGAAAAATTTTTTATGTTAAAACTTGTTTTAAGTTGTATTTGGAACATGGTTTTTGAGCCAAAGAACACACAACCTGTGAGATTTTGAGCTTATTTATATGGTTACATTATTTAACCATAAATTTTTATTCTTGTGTGTTTTCTTCTCTATAATTGCAATCTTTGCTTTGTTCCATTCTATATGTCCATTATTTAGTGTATTTACATGCTTGCATATGATTGAGGCCATTATTTGTTATTAGCTCACTTATCCCAAATAAACCTACCTTTTACATCACCCTTGTTAGCCACTTTGAACTTTTTAACCCCCTTTTATTTCATAACCACATTACTAGCCTTAAGCAGAAAAACAAAATAAAAATCCCAAGTTGAATCCTTGGTTAGCTTAAGATAGATATTGTGTATAATTTAAGTGTGGGGAATTTTATGGGAACATGGGATGATATGAAAAAGTAGGGAATTAAATTGAATAAGTTATTTGAAAATTTGGGAAGCATGCTCATGTGAAATCAAAATAATTAAATTACCATGTGCATTGAAAAAAAAATATATTAAGTAATTAAATAAGGGGATACAAAAAAAAAGAGAGAGAAGAAAAATAATATTACCCCAAATGCAAAATAAAAAGAATCAATGCACATGGGACAAAGTTCAAAAATAAGTTTGATACATGAGCATGTAATACAAAAGTGGGAAAAATTTAGGTAGCTAGGTAAAGCATTTTAAAATTGTATAAAGTATCTATATGTTAGGTGATGAGCGGATAATTTATACGCTTTTTGGCATTATTTTTACATAGTTTTCAGTACGATTTGATTAGTTTTTAGTATATTTTTATTAGTTTTTAAATAAAAATCACATTTCTGGAATTTACTATGAGTTTGTGTGTTTTTCTGTTATTTCAGGTATTTTCTGGCTGAAATTGAGGGACTTGAGCAAAAATCAGATTCAGAGGTTGAAGAAGGACTGCAGATGCTATTGGATTCTGACCTCCCTGAACTCAAAGTAGATTTTCTGGAGCTACAGGAGTCCAAATGGCGCACTCTTAGTTGCGTTGGAAAGTAGACATTCAGGGCTTTCCAGCAATATATAATAGTCCATGTTTTTTTCGAGTTTAGATGATGCAAACTGGCGTTCAACGCCAGCTCTCTGCCCTATTCTAGAGTTAAACGCCAAAAATAGGTTGCAAAGCAGAGTTAAACGCCAGAAATAGGTTACAAACTGGTGTTTAACTCCAAGGAAGTCCTCTACATGTGAAAGCTTCAATGCTTAGCACAAGCACACACCAAGTGGGCCCCAAAAGTGGATTTCTGCATCATTTACTCATTTCTGTAACCCTAGTAACTAGTTTAGTATAAATAGGACCTTTTACTATTGTATTAGACATATTTGGACATCTTTGGAACATTTTTCCTTAGACTTGGAGGCTGGCCATTCGGCCATGCCTGGACCTTGTTCTTATGTATTTTCAACGGTAGAGTTTCTACACACCATAGATTAAGGTGTGGAGCTCTGCTGTTCCTCATGAATTAATGCAAAGTACTATTATTTTTCTATTCAATCCAAGGCTATTTCTTCCCCAAGATATTCATTCGCACACAAGAACATGATGAATGTGATGATTATGTGACGCTCATCATCATTCTCACTTATGAATGTGTGCCTGACAACCACTTCCATTCTACACGCAAACATGCTTGAATGTGTATCTCTTAGCCTTCTGATTCACGATCAGAGTCTTCGTGGTATAGGCTAGAACTATTGGCGGCCATTCTTGAGATCCGGAAAGTCTAAACCTTGTCTGTGGTATTCCAAGTAGGATCTGGGAAGGGATGGCTGTGACGAGCTTCAAACTCACGAGTGCTGGGCGTAGTGACAGACGCAAAAGGATTACTGAATCCTATTCCAGTATGATCAAGAACCGACAGATGATTAGCCGTGCGGTGACAGCGCATCTTGGACCATTTTCACTGAGAGGACAGGAAGTAGCCATTGACAACGGTGATACCCTACATAAAGCTTGCCATGGAAAGGAGTAGGAATAATTGGATGAAGATAGTAGGAAAGCAGAGGTTCAGGAGGAACAAAAGCATCTCTATACGCTTATCTAAAATTCTCACTAAGGAATTACTTAAGTATCTCTATCCTATTTTATATTTTAATTATATTTTAATTATCAATTCACCATAACCATTTGAATCCGCCTGACTGAGATTTACAAAGTGACCATAGCTTGCTTCAAGCAGACAGTCTCCGTGGGATCGACCTTTACTCACGTAAGGTTTATTACTTGGACGACCCAGTGCACTTGCTGGTTAGTTGTGCGAAGTTGTGACAAAGAACTAAGATTATGAACGTGCCTATTAAGTTTTCAGCGCCGTTACCAAGGAATGAACGATCACGATTTCTGTGCACCAAGTTTTTGGCACCGTTGTCAGGGATTGTTCGAGTTTGGACAACTGACGGTTCATCTTGTTGCTCAGATTAGGTAATTTTATTTTAATTTTAAGCTTTTTATTTTTATTCTTTTTGAAAAAAAAATAAATAAATAAATTATTCTATGGCTTCAGAATTTTTAAGAATGAATTCTAGAGTTTCACGATGATCTGTTGAATTCTGGCTGGCTGTGAAGCCATGTCTAATCCTTTGGACCGAGATTTCAACTTATCATCACAAGAGTCCGTGGACTCTCATCTAATCAGCTGTTATATGCCTGATTTGTATCTGCTGAAGCTTGGCTGGCCATTGGCCATGTCTAGTGTTTTAGACCGGAGCTTTCACTAAAAGCTTGGCTGGCTAGTGAACCATGTCTAATTCCTGGACCGGAGCTTTAGACTAACATTGAATGATTCCTGGAATTCTCATTAAAAATTTTAAAATCCTTAATTTTCTTTTTCCAAATAATTTTTGAAAAATAAAAAAATTTAATAAAATCATAAAAAAAAAACCAAAAATTTGATGTTTTTTGTTTGAGTCATGTGTCAAATTTTAAGTTTGGTGTCAATTGCATGTTTTTAAAATTTATGCATTTTTCGAAAACTCATGCATATGTTCTTCATGATCTTCAAGTTGTTCTTGACAAGTCTTCTTGTTTGATCTTCATATTTTCTTGTTTTGTATATCTTCTTGTTTTTCAAATGCATTTTCAATTTGTTAGTGTCTATACATGAAAAATTTTTAAGTTTGGTGTCTTGCATGTTTTTCTTTTCTTAAAAATTTTCGAAAATAAATTCTTGATGTTCATCTTGACATTCAAAGTGTTCTTGGTGTTCATTTTGACATTCATAGTGTTCTTGCATGCATCATTTGTTTTGATCCAAAAATTTTCATGCATTGAGTCTTTTTGATGTTTTTCTCTTTCTTCATTAAAAATTCAAAAATCAAAAAATATCTTTGCCTTGTTCTCTCATAAATTTTCGAAAATTTGGTTTGATTTAGTCAAAAGTTTTTAAATTTAATTGTTTCCTATGAGTGAAATCAAATTTTCAATTTAAAAATTCTATCTTTTTCAAATCTTTTTCAAAAATCAAATCTTTTTCATTTTTCTTTCATAATTTTCGAAAATTTCAAATTGATTTTCAAAAATTTTTTCCTATTTTGTTTCATAATTTCAAAATCTTTACTAATAATTAATGTGATTGATTCAAAAATTTTAAGTTTGTTACTTGCCTAGTAAGAAAGGTTCAATCTTTAAATTTTAAAATCATATCTTTTTGTTTCTTGTTAGTCAAGTAATCAACTTTAATTTTCAAAATCAAATCTTTTTAAATTTCTTTTTCAAATCTTTTTCAAAATAAATGTCAATCACATCTTTTTCAAAATCAATTTCAAAATCTTTTCTAACCTCTTATCTTTTTAAATTTGTTTTTCAAATCTTTTTCAAAATAAATGTCAATCACATCTTTTTCAAAATCAATTTCAAAATCTTTTCTAACCTCTTATCTTTTTAAATTTGATTTTCAAATCTTTTTCAAACTAATCCTATCTTTTTGTTTCAATCATATCCTTTTCAAAACTACCTAACTAATTCTCTATTTAAATTTTCGAAAATCACGTTCCTCTTTTTTAAAATTCCTTTTTTTCATAATTAATTAACTATTTGTTTTAAATTTTAATTTGATTTAGTTTTATTTTCCTTTCTTAATTTTCGAATTTTAACTTTAATTTTAAATTAAAAACAAAAATATTTTTCTTTTCTTTTCAATTATTTTCGAAAATTCTTCTCTCTCACCTCCTTCTAATTATTTATTTATTTACTAACACTTCTCTTCATCTTAGAATTCGAACCCACTCTTCCCCTCTGTGTTTAGATTCTTATCTTTTCCTTCTTCTATTCTTCTCTCCTTATACTTACATAAGGAATCTCTATACTGTGACATAGAGGATTCCATATTTTCTTTTGTGTTCTCTTCTTTTTCATATGAGCAGGAACAAGGATAAGAACATTCTTGTTGAAGCTGATCCTGAACCTGAAAGGACTCTGAAGAGGAAGCTAAGGGAAGCTAAAGCACAACTCTCTGGAGAAAATTTGACAGAAATTTTTTAAAAAGAATGAGACATGGCCGAAAATAATAACAATGCAAGGAAGATGCTTGGTGAGTTTACTGCTCCAAATTCCAATTTACATGGAAGGAGCATCTCAATCCCTGCCATTGGAGCAAACAATTTTGAGCTAAAGCCTCAATTAGTTTCTCTGATACAACAGAACTGCAAGTTTCATGGACTTCCATCAGAAGATCCTTTTCAGTTCTTAACTAAAGTCTTGCAGATCTGTGATACTGTTAAGACCAATGGGGTTGACTCCGAGGTCTACAGGCTTATGCTTTTCCCATTTGCTGTAAGAGATAGAGCTAGAATATGGTTGGACTCTCAACCTAAAGATAGTCTGAACTCTTGGGATAAGCTGGTCACGGCTTTCTTAGCCAAGTTCTTTCCTCCTCAAAAGCTTAGCAAGCTTAGAGTGGATGTTCAAACCTTCAAACAGAAAGAAGGTGAATCCCTCTATGAAGCTTGGGAGAGATATAAGCAATTGACCAAAAAGTGTCCTTCTGACATGCTTTCAGAATGGACCATCCTGGATATATTTTATGATAGTTTGTCTGAATTATCAAAGATGTTATTGGACCATTCTGCAGGTGGATCCATTCACCTAAAGAAAACGCCTGCAGAAGCGCAGGAACTCATTGACATGGTGATGACAAGTCATCCTAGCCTATTTTAGCTAGTCTTTTTCTTTAGTTTTCATTAGAATTATGCACTTTCTTGAGCTACAAGCAAGCTAATTGAGTAGATTTTCATGTTTCCCTTGATTGAACCAACCATATATGAATTTATGCCATTTCATGAGGTTTTATGCTATATTTGTTGCATATTATGAAAGAATGAATATCTCATGATTTTGAGCATAGCTTTGATAAGTTTGGTTGATTAATGATAGGTGAAGAAAGCTTGGAGAAAGGTTGAAGCAAAGAGGAATGGCTAGAAGTGAAGAGAGGACAATGGAATAAGTGAAATTGAACCAGGAGGCATGAAGTTAGCCCTAACGTTAGCCCCCTAACTTGGAGGCTAACGTTAGGCATGAAGATTACTCCCTGGGCTCCCCACGTTTGAGCCAACGGTAGCCCCCTAACTTGGAGGCTAACGTTGGCAAGAGAAACTTCTTCCCTGGGCACCAAAAGTTTGCGCCAACGTTAGCCCTTAAGTTTCAGCAATTTATTTCTTATTCTCTTTACTTCAATGCAATTTAATTCTGCAAGTCACAAAACCATCAACCAAATCATGATTCGCTTGACTAAATCAACCACTAAACTAAAATTGCTCAATCCTTCAATCCCTGTGGGATCGACCTCACTCCCGTGAGTTTTTATTACTTGATACGACCCGGTACACTTGCCGGTTAGTTTCGGGTGTTTTGGGAGAGATTTATATTTCCTCCAAAATATCTCATCATGTTTTTGGCGCCGTTGCCGGGGATTGATTAGATTGACAATGATTAAGTGAGGTGGTAATCTAGATCAAGCACTTTTTCTTTAATTTTGCTTAACCCACTAACTGTTTGAATTTTTGCTTAAGTTAACTAACCACCCACATCTCATAACCCACCTCAAATATCACCTGAAGCCCAAAGAATCACTCACTTGGAGGCCATGATAGACAAAATGTTGAAACACCAAGAAATGGTAGCCAAGAATCAGGAAGCCTCTATGAAGAGCTTAGAGAGACAGATGGGACAACTCTCCAAGCAAGTATCTATTGAGAGACCTTCAAACTCACTGTCCAGTGACACAATCCCAAATCCCAAGGAGGAATGCAAGGTAATACAATTGAGGAGTGGGAGAACATTGATAAGCAACAATGACACTACAAAGAAGCAAGCAGAGAACATCAAAGAACCAACGGAGGATGAGAAGCAAACAAAGGCAGATGAGGCTGAGAAGCAAGTTGTGATGCCAAACAAAGGCATTGAGAAACTCAAAGAGAAAGATGACAAGCCACATAGCTCAAAGGAAGTAGCTCAGGGGCAGCAGCAAATAGGAAAAAGCATCACACCTCCACTGCCTTACCATCAGAGGTTCAACAAAGAGGTTAAAGACCAGCATTTTCACAAATTCCTTGAGGCTGGTAGACAAGTCAATGGTATATCCCAGAGGTGTAATTGAAAATCTTTTGGTCAAGGTGGACAGTTTTATATACCCTGTTGATTTTGTGGTTCTAGAATCAAACAATGATGATGGTGACTCTGTTATACTGGGAAGGCCATTCTTGGCCACTGCTAGAGCTATTATAGACGTAGAGGAAGGAGAATTAACTCTAAGGATGCATGACCAGAGCATCACTCTGAAGGTGTTGCCAGAAGCACAATTTAGCAAGGAAGAGAAAGACTATATGAAAAATGACCAGGAAAGTCACAGCAACATCCCAATGCTAAAGATTGTGCAGACTGATGAAAAAGCCCAAGTTACACTGTCAGCAACATACTATCATTAGAGCATATGGCCGAACACTAAGTTTGGTGTCCACATAGCTTCATGAAAATTTGAAACTCATGCATCAATAATCATACATTTGTTATTTTCCAAAACCTTATAAATAGAAAATTTTTTTATATTCGATAATGAAGGAATTAATTGTGATGTACCCTTTGACAAGAAACAAGTTTGGTGTTCATCAAACCTTGATGCACCAATTCAAGGATGCAATTAATCCTTCATGAAAAAAAAAAAAAGAAAAAAAAGAAGAAAGTGTAATGGAAACAATCCTTATGAACATTTAACGTTTGAACTTCACTAATTGGAGGAAGAAACTCATTTTCTTTATACATTACCAAACATTAAGTTTGGTGTCCTCCAAAGAAAGTGTCACGGTTCAAATGAGACAAGGATTGATGGTTCACAAAGTTTTAATAAAAAAAACACACCCTTGCTACGGTTGGATAAGACTAATGCATGTTGTCTTGTTGTGGTGATTAGGTAGTCAAAGAATCTTCAAAGAAAAAGACAAGACAAAGGAAAGCATAGCATAAGGACAAAATCCCATCACATGCTTCAAGAAAGAAATCTGCCACTCCTTGAGAATGATCACGGCAAAGGAAAAGGAAGGAGCAAATTTTGTCTTCATTCATCCATACATGCACACCCTTGATTCCCATAGTGTCTAATTGCATCCTAGCCCTTCATTGCTCATTTAAAAGCATACCACCTTCAAGCCATGCACATAACCGAATCACTCCTCAACATAACAAGCCTTGTGCAACCTTTCTTCTACTTTAAACTCCAACCACTTAAACTCCTCTTCATAACTTCTTGTCATAGCAAGTCCGGACCTCATCTCTTCTTCCTCCAAACACACATCAAATTCTCCAACATTCTTCACATCCCCTCTCAACCAACCAAGTGATCATGGCATCCTCCTCAAGAACCAAACGACGAAAAGGAAAAGATCCAATAGTAGAGGAAGAAACACATGAGTATGACCAATGGAGGTTCAAGTCTTGGTCTCATCAAATGCAAATTCAATGGATGAACGAGAAAAGAATCTATCCTGAAATTCCATTCATGTTACCGGATGATGGATGTCAAGAAATAAAGAACAAAATCCGGAAGAGGAGATGGGAGGAACTTACATCACCAGCCACCCGAGTTAATACCAATATCATAAGAGAGTTCTATGAAAATGTCCCAAGGATTGACATGCGTGAACCCCCAACGTACAAGAGCTATGTGCGTGGGGTGGAAGTAGACTTTAGCCCGGATGCAATAAAGAAAGTCTTGAAACTAAAGTCAGTCCGCTTTGATGAACCGGGATACCAACAAAGATATATCCACATAAAACCCCATGAACTATCAATAATACTCTGCTAGCATGAACTTCCTCTTCCATTTCATTCTTTCTTCTTAATAATTCATTTCTTGCTTGGGGACAAGCAAGCTTTAAGTTTGGTGTTGTGATGACAAGTCATCCTAGCCTATTTTAGCTAGTCTTTTTCTTTAGTTTTCATTAGAATTATGCACTTTCTTGAGCTACAAGCAAGCTAATTGAGTAGATTTTCATGTTTCCCTTGATTGAACCAACCATATATGAATTTATGCCATTTCATGAGGTTTTATGCTATATTTGTTGCATATTATGAAAGAATGAATATCTCATGATTTTGAGCAAAGCTTTGATAAGTTTGGTTGATTAATGATAGGTGAAGAAAGCTTGGAGAAAGGTTGAAGCAAAGAGGAATGGCTAGAAGTGAAGAGAGGACAATGGAATAAGTGAAATTGAACCAGGAGTCATGAAGTTAGCCCTAACGTTAGCCCCCTAACTTGGAGGCTAACGTTAGGCATGAAGATTACTCCCTGGGCTCCCCACGTTTGAGCCAACGTTAGCCCCCTAACTTGGAGGCTAACGTTGGCAAGAGAAACTTCTTCCCTGGGCACCAACGTTTGTGCCAACGTTAGACCCCTAACTTGGGGGCTAATGTTGGCACATGAACATTCAAGGAAGAGGCATGAAGTTATCCCCAACGTTAGCCCCCTAACTTGGAGGCTAACGTTGGAACTTGAGAGTTTTTCCCCTGGGCACCAACGTTTGCGCCAACGTTAGCCCCCTAACTTGGAGGCTAACGTTGGCACATAAATTACAAAGGGGGAAGGGCCAACGTTTGCGCCAAC
>NC_029788.2:74209748-74245134 GCF_000816755.2 Arachis ipaensis | reverse complement strand
TTGTTCATTTACTTTGCTGTTATAAGATCCGGTTCAATCCCAACTCCCTTTTCCTCTTCTGTTTGATGCAATTTAATTTTTCCTTGTTTAATTTCTGCAAATCCACATCCCAATCCCCTTTACATTTCAAGCAATTTACATTCCTTGCACTTTAAGATTCTGCAATTTACATTTCTTGCACTTTAAGTTTCTGCCATTTAATTTCTTGTTCTTTAAGTTTCAACAATTTATTTCTTATTCTCTTTACTTCAATGCAATTTAATTCTTCAAGTCACAAAACCATCAACCAAATCTTGATTCGCTTGACTAAATCAACCACTAAACTAAAATTGCTCAATCCTTCAATCCCTGTGGGATCGACCTCACTCCCGTGAGTTTTTATTACTTGATACGACCCGGTACACTTGCCGGTTAGTTTCGGGTGTTTTGGGAGAGATTTATATTTCCTCCAAAATATCTCATCACATGGTTGCAAATAACCAGTTCATGTACACTTCTGAAAGGAATCCTATGAGTAATGGGATGCCTCAGAAGAAGGGAGTTCTTGAAATTGATACTCTGAATGCCATATTGGCTCAGAAAAAAATATTGACTCAACAAGTCAATATGATTTCTTAGAGTCTGAATGGATTGCAAGCTGCATCCAACAGTACTCAAGAGGCATCTTCTAAAGAAGAAGCTTATGATCCTGAGAACCCTGCAATAGCAGAGGTGAATTACATGGGGGAACCCTATGGAAATACCTATAATCCTTCATGGAGAAATCATCCAAATTTCTCATGGAAGGATCAATAAAAGCCTCAACAAGGCTTTAATAATGGTGGAAGAAATAGGTTTAGCAATAGCAAGCCTTTTCCATCATCCACTCAGAAACAGACAGAGTATTATGAGCAGAATCCATCTAGCTTAGCAAATATAGTCTCTGATCTATCTAAGGCCACTTTAAGTTTCATGAATGAAACAAGGTCTTCCATTAGAAATTTGGAGGCACAAGTGGGCTAGCTGAGTAAAAGAGTCACTGAAACCACTCCTAGTACTCTCCCAAGCAATACAGAAGAGAATCCAAAAAGAGAGTGCAAGGCCATTACCTTACTTGGTGTGGCCGAACCCAAAGAGGAGGAGGAGGACGTGAATCCTAGTGAGGAAGACCTCCTGGGACGCTCAGTGACCAATAAGGAGTTTCCCTTTGAGGAACCAAAGAAATTTGAGGATCATCTAGAGACCATAGAGATTCCATTGAACCTCCTTCTGCCCTTCATGAGCTCTGATGAGTATTCATCCTCTAAAGAGGATGAAGACATTACTGAAGAGCAAGTTGCTAAGTACCTTAGTGCAATCATGAAGCTGAATGCCAAATTATTTGGTAATGAGACTTGGGAAGATGAACCTCCCTTGCTCACCAATGAACGAAATGCATTGGATAGGCAGAAATTACCTCAAAAGAAATAGGATCCTGGTAAATTCTTAATTCCCTGTAACATAGGCACCATGACATTTGAGAAGGCTCTGTATGACCTGGGGTCAGGCATAAACTTAATGCCACACTCTATAATGGAGAAACTAGGAATCTTTGAAGTACAAGCTGCCAGAATCTCTTTAGAGATGGAAGACAACTCAAGAAAACAGGCTTATGGACAAGTAGAGGACGTGTTAGTAAAGGTTGAAGGCCTTTACATCCCTGCTAATTTGATAATCCTAGACACTGGGAAGGATGAGGATGAATCCATCATCCTTGGAAGACCCTTCCTAGCCACAACAAAAGCTGTGATTGATGTGGACAGAGGAGAGTTGGTCTTTCAACTGAATGAGGACAACCTTGTGTTTAAAACTCATGGATCTCTTTCTGTAACCATGGAAAGTAAGCATGAAAAGCTTCTCTCACTACAGAGTCAACCAAAGCCCCCACAGTCAAACTCTAAGTTTAGTGTTGGGAGGCCACAACTAAACTCTAAGTTGGTGTTGAACCCCCACATTCAAACTCTAAGTTTGGTGTTGGAAGATCTCAACAATGCTCTGAACATCTGTGAGGCTCCATGAGAACTCACTGTCAAGCTATTGACATTAAAGAAGCGCTTGTTGGGAGGCAACCCAATGTTATTTAATTATATCTATTTTATTTTATTGTTATTTTATGTTTTTTTTTTGTTGATGATCATGTGGAGTCACAAAAACTACTGAAAAATCAAAAACAGAATGAAAAACAGCTTTAAAAATAGCTCACCCTGGAGGAGGAACTTACTGGCGTTTAAACGCCAGTAAGAAGCATCAAACTGGCATTTAACGTTAGAAAGAAGCATCAAGCTAGTGTTAAACACCAGAAACAAGCACCAGACTGGCGTTTAACGCCAGAACAGAGCATGGAAGTGGCGTTAAACACCATAAACAGGCTACATTTGGGCGTTTAACGCCAAAAACAAGCAGCAAGCTGGCGTTTAACGCCAGACATGCATGCTAAGGGCGTTTTACACGCCTAATTGGAGCAGGGATGCTAAGTCCTTGACCCCACAGGATCCCCACATTTTCTTCTCTCCTCTTCACACGTTTTCATAACTCTCTTCCACAAATACCTCTTCACCACTCACATCCATCCTCTCTTCTCCAAAAACCCCACCTACCTCCAAAATTCAAACTCTTTTCCCTCCCAAACCCAACCCCAATGGCCAAACCCTAAACCCTTCCCCACTCCTATATAAACCCCTCACTCCTTCTTCATTTTCACATAACACAACCCTCTTTTCTCCTCCTTGACCGAATACACCTTCTCCCTCTATCTCCTCCATTTTGTTCTTCTTCTCCATATTTCTTTCTTCTTTTGCTCGAGGACGAGCAAACATTTTAAGTTTGGTGTGGTAAAAGCATAGCTTTTTGTTTTTCCATAACCATTAATGGCACCTAAGGCCAGAGAAACCTGAAGAAAGAGGAAAGGGAAGGCAATTGCTTCCACCTCTGAGTCATGGGAGATGGAGAGATTCATCTCAAAGGTCCATCAAGACTACTTCTATGAAGTTGTGGCCAAGAAGAAAGTGATCCCTGAGGTTCCTTTCAAGCTCAAAAAGAGTGAATATCCGGAGATCCGACAAGAGATTAGAAGAAGAGGATGGGAAGTTCTCTCTAATCCTATTCAACAAGTCGGGATCTTAATGATTCAAGAGTTCTATGCAAACGCATAGATCACTAGCAACCATTATCAAAGTGTGAACCCGAATCCAAAGCATTGGCTTACCATGGTTCGCTCTTCTTTTCATCCCATTTGATTTTTAGTTGCTTGGGGACAAGCAACAATTTAAGTTTGGTGTTGTGATGAGCGGATAATTTATACACTTTTTGGCATTGTTTTTACATAGTTTTCAGTATGATTTGATTAGTTTTTAGTATATTTTTATTAGTTTTTAAATAAAAATCACATTTCTGGACTTTACTATAAATTTGTGTGTTATTCGGTGATTTCAGGTATTTTCTAGCTAAAATTGAGGGACTTGAGCAAAAATTAGATTCAGAGGTTGAAGAAGGACTGCAGATGCTGTTGGATTCTGACCTCCCTGCACTCAAAGTAGATTTTCTGGAGCTACAGGAGTCCAAATGGCGCGCTCTCAATTGCGTTGGAAAGTAGATATCCTGGGCTTTCCAGCAATTTATAATAGTCTATACTTTCTCCGAGTTTAAATGCCATAAACAGGTGGCAAAGCAGAGTTAAACGCTAGAAACAGGTTACAAACTGGCGTTTAACTCCAAGAAAGACCTCTACACGTGAAAGCTTCAATGCTCAGCCCAAGCACACACCAAGTGGGTCCCAGAAGTGGATTTCTATATCATTTAGTATAAATAGGACCTTTTACTATTGTATTAGACATCTTTGGACATCTTTGGAACATTTTTCCTTAGACTTGGAGGCTGGCCATTCGGCCATGCCTAGACCTTGTTCTTATGTATTTTCAACGGTAGAGTTTCTACACACCATAGATTAAGGTGTGGAGCTCTGCTGTTCCTCATGAATTAATGCAAAGTACTATTGTTTTTCTATTCAATCCAAGCCTATTTTTTCTCTAAGATATTCATTCGCACACAAGAACATGATAAATGTGATGATTATGTGACGCTCATCATCATTCTCACTTATGAACGCATTCCTGACAACCACTTCCGTTCTACATGCAAACAAGCTTGAATGTGTATCTCTTAGCCTTCTGATTCACGATCAGAGTCTTCGTGGTATAGGCTAGAACTATTGGCGGCCATTCTTGAGATCCAAAAAGTCTAAACCTTGTCTGTGGTATTCCGAGTAGGATCTGGGAAGGGATGGCTGTGACGAGCTTCAAACTCGCGAGTGCTGGGCATAGTGACAGACGCAAAAGGATTAATGAATCCTATTCCAGTATGACCGAGAACCGACAGATGATTAGCCGTGCGGTGACAGCGCATGTTGGACCATTTTCATTGAGAGGACGGGAAGTAGCCATTGACAACGGTGATGCCCTACATAAAGCTTGGCATGGAAAGGAGTAGGAATGATTGGATGAAGACAGCAGGAAACTAAAGGTTCAGGAAGAACAAAAGCATCTCTACACGCTTATCTGAAATTCTCACCAAGGAATTACATAAGTATCTCTATCCTATTTTATATTTTAATTATATTTTAATTATCAATTCACCATAACTATTTAAATCCACCTGACTGAGATTTACAAAGTGACCATAGCTTGCTTCAAGTCGACAGTCTCCATGGGATCGACCCTTACTCACGTAAGGTTTATTACTTGGACGACCCAGTGCACTTGCTGGTTAGTTGTGCGAAGTTGTGACAAAGAACTAAGATTATGAACGTGCGTATTAAGTTTTCAGTGCCGTTACCAAGGAATGAACGATCACGATTTCTACGCACCATTGATGACAAGTCATCTTAGCCTAGTTTCACTAGCCTTTTTCTGTTGTTTTCATTTAGTTTTATGCACTTTCTTGCATTATAAATTAGCCATTTGAATTGGAATTGCTTGGTTTCCTTAAATCAATCAACCACCTTTTAATTGATACAAAATCATGAGGTTCAAGCTAACTTTAGTTGATAATTAATTGATTTATAAACCTTGTAAATTTTGTGATACTTTGATCGGTTGTTTTGATTACTTGTAGGTGAAGAAAGGAAACAAAAGGTGTGCCAACATTATGGAAGAAGGTTGCAAGAATGGGTTTGAGAAAATGGAATCCACGTTTGAGCTAACGTTTGCCTCAAACGTCAACTCAAACGTGAGTAGCAGTTGAAGAACACCCTGGGGAAAAGCCAACGTTTGCGCCAACGTTTGCCTCAAACGTTGAGGTCAAACGTTGGATGAAGAATGAAGCTCCTGGAAAGCAATGTTTGAGCCAACGTTTGCCTCAAATGTGAGGTCAAACGTTGGCTCCAAAAGAGAAGGGAATTGAAGCTCCTGGGAAGGCAACGTTTGCGCCAACGTTTGCCTCAAACGTTGAGGTCAAACGTTGGATGAAGAATGAAGCTCCTGGAAAGCAATGTTTGAGCCAACGTTTGCCTCAAATGTGAGGTCAAACGTTGGCTCCAAAAGAGAAGGGAATTGAAGCTCCTGGGAAGGCAACGTTTGCGCCAACGTTTGCCTCAAACGTGAGGGCAAACGTTGGTGCCAAAGAGAAGAGAAATGGCATCCCTGGAGGTAGCAACGTTTGAGCCAACGTTTGACTCAAACGTGAGGTCAAACGTTGGCACCAAACAGCATGAAGGGGCATACTTCAAACAAGAATAACTTGAGGTTTAGATGTCCAATTGAGGTGATTCCAAGTTGGTTAGAAAGCTGACATTCAGAGCTTTCCAACCATATATAATAGTCTCTATTGGGCACAAAAATTGGCAACACAACAAGAGGACAAAGTAGCCCCCAAGAAGCATACAAAAGGGAAGAACCACGTTTGAGCTCACGTTTGACCTCAAACGTTGGCTCAAACGTGGATGACAGCAAATGGCCTAGCTGCATAATGCCTCACTCAAGTAACGTTTAAGTCAACGTTTGCCTCAAACGTTGGCTCAAACGTGAATGGTTCGTGGCCCGGTTCACTAATGGATTTCTTCCCAACACCAAGAGCAATCAACGGAGGCTACTATCAATCCAATTCCATCAAGGCTAAAGGCCCAATTCAAGGCTTAATGATCATTTGAAGAAAGTGTATAAATAGCTTAGGATTTGAAGTTTAGGGGAGTCTTCCTTTTTCAGTTTTTTAGAATAGCTTTCTTTTGAGTTTTTTTGCTTAGAGCTCACTTTTATTTTTCCTAGCATTGTTATTTTAATTCAAGAGAATTTGGGAGGAGAATTGATCTCTCTTCTTCTTTGTTCTTGCCCAACACTCTTTACTTTTCTTGTCTTGGATTTTGGGTGGAGAATTGAAGAAATTCTGTTTCAATCTCACCTTAGGATCTTGCTTTATTTTACTGCACAATTGAATTCAGTTTCGGTTAATTGCTTTTCGTTTACTTTCTTTGCAATCTACATTTTCTTTGCAATTGTTCTTGTTGGATCTAGGAAGGTATTGAGATCTAGACTTGGTTTCTAGTCTCTTGGGTCCTGAGATCCGAAATTTTCATTTCCCATTCCCTGTTTACTATTTTCATGCTCATTTACAATTCTGTTTTTAGATCCGGTTCAATCCAAGTCTTCTTCTATTTCTCTGCTTGTTGCAATTTTACATTTCCTTGTTTAATTTCTGCAAATCCAATTCCCAATTCCCTTTACAATTCCAGTCATTTACATTTCTTGCACTTTAAGATTCTGTAATTTACATTTCTTGCGTTCTAAGTTTCTGCCATTTAATTTCTTGTTCTTTAAGATTCAGCACTTTTATTTTCTGTTCTCTTTAATTTCTTGCAATCCACCCACTCCCCTTTACATTTCAAGTAATTTAGATTCTGAAATCATACTTCACTCAACTCAACACTTGATTCGCTTGACTAAATCAATCACTAAACTAAAATTGCTCAATCCTTCAATCCCTGTGGGATCGACCTCACTCACGTGAGTTATTATTACTTGATGCGACCCGGTGCACTTGCCGGTGAGTTTTGTGTCGGATTATTTTCTGCACATCAAGTTTTTGGCGCCGTTGCCGGGGATTGATTAGATTGACAATGATTAAGTGAGGTGGTAGTTTAGATCAAGCACTTTTTCTTTTCTGTTTCTCTAATTTTTGACTGACACACTAACTGTTTGAATTTTTGCTTGAGCTAATTAAAACCTCACTTTAGCACTAGAGTGAAAGTCTCTTGGTTTAACCTGCTAAGTATGATTCTCATAGCTTGATAAATCAACGAGAAAAGTGATTTTCGATCATTAATCTCTCAAGTTTACCAACTGTTTGACACATTGCGTTAACTAACCCTTTAATCATATCCTGGCATAAATGTACTCCATCTTCATTTGAATTATATGTGATTGTGCAGACCATGGAAGGGAAATCGATATAGCTCCTCAAGCATGTCCCAACGTAGGACTCAGAATGATGTGTACAACCCACCTTGGAGAACTCAATCCACTTGGAGGGGGTTGAAAACCAAAATCAAAGACCAAGGGACTTCAACTACAACAACCCCAATTTCAAAAACCAGCATAAAAACAACCCCCATAACAACAACCATCACACACCACCCCAATGCACACACTTTCGACCCCCAACACCCCACAACCTACAAATTTCACAAGACTCTCAGAGGATCACCAATCTGGAGATCTTAGTAGAGAGAATGATGACACATCAAGAGATGATAAGCAAACACCAGGAGGCCTCACTCGGGAGAATTGAGAGGCAAATGGGACAATTAACTAAGAATCTCACAGGAATGAGTGAGAAAAGGGCTGAAGGAAAAGAATCACTCATCCAGGATGAGCATCACAAAGCAAAGCCTCACTTAGGAGGACAAGGGGACAAGGAGAAGGAAGCTCAAAATCTGAACTGAGCAAGCACAGAGGATGTCAAGCTAATGACAATAAAAGAGCGCTTGTTGGGAGGCAACCCAACGTGAGGTAGTTTTCTTTCCATAGCTATTTTAATAAAAAGATTAATTAGTTTTATCTATATTGCAAGAAGCTAAGTTTGGTGTTGCACACCAAAACAAGATAAGGGAGAATGAAGGATTCTAAGTTTGGTGTTTCACCAAAATTTCATCATAAAACATATTCTCACCTTCTGCATAATGCTAGCTTCAAGCATGTAGACAAACTAGTTAACCATTCTGCTGTTTTCAGTTTAACTGCCTTTGAAAAAGAAAAAGAGTTTCACAGCTGGTTAGTTTGATGAACAAGAATCATTGGCAAGGTACTAAGTTTGGTGTTCCCACACCAAAGTAAGTATAAAGGCCCACAAATAAATCATGCAGATTAACCATTGTTTCCAAGTGCTTGGGGAACAAGCAACTTTCAATATCATTGCAGAGGTCCATACAAGCTTTTGGAAGGGTTAAACATCATCAACCAAAGAAACAAGGGATGAACCTAAAGGCCAGCAATGATGATGATGAGAAGAAGGAAAGCAAGTGAACTCCAAAAGGTTGTATTGTTAAGTGATTATCTTACATCAAACACTGCTATGATTGAGAGTGGTTTAGTTTCCCTGATTATCTGTCTGTTTAGCATGGTTTCTTTTCTGTAATTCAATAAGCAAGATGCTTGATCATTCACAACATTTTTCTCTTCAAAACTTGTTTGTACTCAATGTTCAAAAAAAATTGCATCACATGAAAGTTCTTTGAAAAGAAGGATTGAGGAATTAAACAATTTTGAGGCAAGCAAAAGATTAGGAGAAGTGGTGGTTCTAGTTGTATGAATATGTATTACGGTTGCATGCTTGTGAAAACTTGCATGGGAGCTCATAGGCAGGACATGAAGTTCAAAGAAGTATTGTGGAGATTCTCAAAAATCTAATGAACCAAGAAGCAGTAAACAAAACAAAAGAAAGAAAAGAAAATACAAAGACAAAAAGAACATGGCCCAAGGCTCTGAGCATCAATTACTAGGCAGAAAAGAAAGAAGAAACAATGACTCAAAGAGTTGTTAGCCTAGTAAAATGCTTGTGGTTGAGTTGTGTCAAAGAAAGAGGCTTGAGCAAGTAAATCCTTAGGGGTGCTTCAACACCTAATACCCTAAAACCAACTGGTTTAGGAGTATTGATTGAAAGCTTATCTAAAGAGCCGCTTTGAGACATGACACTTAGAGTCAAGGCCAAAGCAAAGAAACTATAAGCTGCTTCAAGGTGACTACATATAAAGAGATCTCCATGATACCATTTGGATGAAAATCCTAAGACCTAAGACTCCCAATATGTGAGGACTAGTGAGCACTGAAGCCTGTGCAAGAGCATATGACTTAGAGTTCACCCCACTGTTACTTAATCACTTCACTCACCGGATAGAACATGTAATTCTTCAAATCCATTCAAAATTGAAAGAACCTTTGAGCATAATTCTTTTCTTGCTTGGGGACAAGCAAGCTTTAAGTTTGGTGTTGTGATGACAAATCATCTTAGCCTAGTTTCACTAGCCTTTTTCTGTTGTTTTCATTTAGTTTTATGCACTTTCTTGCATTATAAATTAGCCATTTGAATTGGAATTGCTTGGTTTCCTTAAATCAATCAACCACCTTTTAATTGATACAAAATCATGAGGTTCAAGCTAACTTTAGTTGATAATTAATTGATTTATAAACCTTGTGAATTTTGTGATACTTTGATCGGTTGTTTTGATTACTTGTAGGTGAAGAAAGGAAACAAAAGGTGTGCCAACATTATGGAAGAAGGTTGCAAGAATGGGTTTGAGAAAATGGAATCCACGTTTGAGCTAACGTTTGCCTCAAACGCGAGGTCAAACGTTGGCGCCAAACAGCATGAAGGGGCATACTTCAAACAAGAATAACTTGAGTTGTAGATGTCCAATTGAGGTGATTCTAAGTGGGTTAGAAAGCTGACATTCAGAGCTTTCCAACCATATATAATAGTCTCTATTGGGCACAAAAATTGGCAACACAACAAGAGGACAAAGTAGCCCCAAAGAAGCATACAAAAGGGAAGAACCACGTTTAAGCTCACGTTTGACCTCAAACGTTGGCTCAAACGTGGATGACAGCAAATGGCCTAGCTGCATAATGCCTTACTCAAGTAACATTTAAGTCAACGTTTGCCTCAAACGTTGGCTCAAACGTGAATGGTTCATGCCCCGGTTCACTAATGGATTTCTTCCCAACACCAAGAGCAATCAACGGAGGCTACTATCAACCCAATTCCATCAAGGCTAAAGGCCCAATTCAAGGCTTAATGATCATTTGAAGAAAGTGTATAAATAGCTTAGGATTTGAAGTTTAGGGGAGTCTTCCTTTTTCAGTTTTTCAGAATAGCTTTCTTTTGAGTTTTTTTGCTTAGAGCTCACTTTTATTTTTCCTAGCATTGTTATTTTAATTCAAGAGAATTTGGGAGGAGAATTGATCTCTCTTCTTCTTTGTTCTTGCCCAACACTCTTTACTTTTCTTGTCTTGGATTTTGGGTGGAGAATTGAAGAAATTCTGTTTCAATCTCACCTTAGGATCTTGCTTTATTTTACTGCACAATTGAATTCAGTTTCGGTTAATTGCTTTTCGTTTACTTTCTTTGCAATCTACATTTTCTTTGCAATTGTTCTTGTTGGATCTAGGAAGGCATTGAGATCTAGACTTGGCTTTCTAGTCTCTTGGGTCCTGAGATCCAAAATTTCCATTTCCCATTCCCTGTTTACTGTTTTCATGCTCATTTACAATTCTGTTTTTAGATCCGGTTCAATCCAAGTCTTCTTCTATTTCTCTGCTTATTGCAATTTTACATTTCCTTGTTTAATTTCTGCAAATCCAATTCCCAATTCCCTTTACAATTTCAGTCATTTACATTTCTTGCACTTTAAGATTCTGCAATTTACATTTCTTGCGTTCTAAGTTTCTGCCATTTAATTTCTTGTTCTTTAAGAATCAGCACTTTTATTTTCTGTTCTCTTTAATTTCTTGCAATCCACCCACTCCCCTTTACATTTCAAGTAATTTAGTTTCTGAAATCATACTTCACTCAACTCAACACTTGATTCGCTTGACTAAATCAATCACGAAACTAAAATTGCTCAATCCTTCAATCCCTGTGGGATCGACCTCACTCACGTGAGTTATTATTACTTGATGCGACCCGGTGCACTTGCCGGTGAGTTTTATGTCGGATCGTTTTCCGCACATCAACCATTAGGTGAGATCTTAGACTAATCAAGGATTCACTTTATAAAGCTCACTTGGCCATACATATATCCTTACCTTTTCCTCAACCACATTACAACCCTGGAAAGACCTCATGATGTTTGCATTGGTAAATTAAATATTTGTTGATTGGTTAGATGAAGAACAAGGTTGAGAAAGCATGACTAGGAAAGATTAGAGTGATTGACCCTAGACACTTGAGAGTTAGAGTGATATACACTACCAGTGAGGGTTCAATGCTTGATTCTATGTTCCCTGCTTTCATGAGCTATCTTCTTACAAGTTTACTTGTCTTTATTTTATATGATTTTAATTAGTGGAATTTGAATTATTTTTGTCTTGGAGAACTTATTTACTTTTAACCAAGTAGGTAGAAACATTTTTTGCATGTAGTTGCATTCACATAGATAGGTTGCATTTCATAAATTCTACCATTCCTCTTCACTCTTATAGTTTCTCTTGAGCTTAGCATGAGGACATGCTAATGTTTAAGTGTGGGGAGGTTGATAAACCACTATTTTATGGTTTATCTTGTGCTCAATTGAGTGATTTTTATCAACTTTTTACCCACTCATTCATACTAATCGCATGTTTTACGTTTTCCTTCCCGATTTTGTGCTATGATTGAAAACATGTTTCTTTGGCCTTTAAATTGCTAATTATTAATCCTCTCCTATTACCATTCGATGCCTTGATATGTGTTTTAAGTGTTTTTAGAGATTACAGGGCAGGAATGGCTTGGAGGATGGAAAGGAAGCATGCAAAAGTGGAAGGAATACAAGAAGTTGAAGGAACTGCAAAGCTGTCAACCTGACCCTCTCGCACTAAAATGGTCATAACTTGAGCTATAAAGGTCCAAACGACGCGGTTCTAGTTGCGTTGAAAAGCTAACGTCAGGAGCTTCGATTTAATATATAATATACCATAGTTGCCCTAGTGCTAGGTGACGCGAACGCACGCTCTACGCAGACGCGTCGCAGTGACAAAAATCAGCGTGGCAGATTTCTTCTCCAGCGATTTCTGGGCTGTTTTTGACCCAATTTGTGGCTCAGAAAATGGGGGAATCCATTCATTCATAATCACCAGCTCATAATTCACTTTTCATAATTTAGATGTAGTTTTTAGAGAGAGAGGTTCTCGCCTCTCTCTTAGGTTTTAGGATTAGGATTTCTCTTAAAAGATTTAGGATTTCAACTGCTTCTTAGGTTCAACGTTCCTTTTATTTATTTTCCCAATTTACTTTATGAACTTTTCCATGTTAGATTTGAATTTATGTTTAAACGTAATTTGATGTGTTTCAGATTTATGATTACTTTATTCTATTTATGAATGCTTTTAATTTAATTTAGATATTTTCTTCCTTTTGGCTTTGGTTAAATAATTAGTGATGCTTGAGTTATCAAACTCGAGGTGTTGACTGAAAATTGGAATTCTTCAAGAATTAAATCGAGTTCCACTAACTCTAGGCTTTCTCAAGGAAAGACTAGGACTTGAGGATTCAAATTAATTCATCCACTTAACTTACCTTCATAGTTAGAGGTTAACAAGGTAGGAGAAAAATCCAATTCTCATCACAATTGATAAGGATAACTAGGATAGGACTTCTGATTTTCATACCTTGCCAAGAATTTTATTAATTATTAATTTATTTTTCTTAGCAATTTATTTCCTTGTTCAAAACTTTTAAAAGCCCGAAAATATACCTTTGCATTACCAATAATAAATCATACTTCCCTGCATTTCCTTCAGAAGACGACCCGAGGTTTAAATACTTCGGTTATCAATTTCAAAGGGGTTTGTTACTTGTGACACCCAAACGTTTGTACGAAAGGATTTTCTGTTGATTTAGAAGCTATACTTACAACGCGATTATATTTGTGAATTTCTTTACCGATAGAAAATCCGATCGTCAGTACGCGTGGAACGTAAAAACCTCAGGGACGCGCACGCGTGCTTTACGCGTACGTGGTGCACGGAATTGTGATCACACTTTTCACAACTCCCGTCCAACTAACCAGCAAGTGTATTGGGTCGTCCAAGTAATAAAACCTTAGGCGAGTAAGGGTCGATCCCACAGAGATTGTCGACTTGAAGCAAGTCATGGTTATCCTATAAATATTAGTCGGGCGAATTCAAATGATTATGAGGTTTTGATAATTAAAAGATAAACAAAACATAAAATAAAATAAAGATACATATCTAATTCATTGGTGGAAATTTCAGATAAGCGTTTGGAGAAGCTTTGTTGCTTCTGAACCTCTACTTTTCTATTGTCTACATCCAATCATGCTTGCTCCCTTCCATGAGAAGCTGTATGTTGGTAGATCACCGTTGTCAATGGCTACCATCCGTCCTCTCGGATGAAAAATACCATGTACGGTTTTTGCACGGCTAATCAACTGTCAGATCTCTCATCTTGAATGAAAAATACCAGGCACAGCTACCGCACGGCTAATCATCTGTCGGTTCTTGATGCCAGGGCATTTTGGCCAGTTTCACTGACCTTTTCTTTACTATTTTTAAGGTAGTTTCATGCATTTTCTTGGAAAATAAGCTAGTTTTGGGTAGATATTCACTTACATCTTGATTCAAGCATACATTGTGCACTTTACATGATTTCATGAGAATTTTGCATGAATTATATGATAAATTGGATGATGCATGATCCCATGATTAAGAGCAAGACTTTGATGCACTTTGTTTAATTGATTTCAGGCCAAAAGAAGAAGAAAAGAAGCCACGTTAGTGGCTACGTTAGTTACACTAACGTGGTCACTAACGTGGAAGGAAGGAAAGCCCCAATGTTAGTGAGAAAAGTTAGTGGCATTAACTTTGAATAAAGGAAATGGAGCCAACGTTAGTGACACTTAATATTGTCCCACCTGGCAGCCTGACCATGCCTTCTTCAAACACGCATAACTTGAGCCACAAAGCTCCAAATGAGGTGATTCCAGTGGCATTAGAAAGTAGGATTCTAGAGCTTTCCAAGAATATATAGCACTATATGGTTGACACTAAATTTAAGGGAGAAAACCTACCCTGAAAGTTCAAAGATGAACATGGTATTAACCTGTAGTAAGGCCAGCTGACCTCTTCACCTTCCAAGAAGTGTAACTCGAGTTGTAGAGCTCCAATTGATGCGCTTCCAAAGGCATTGGAAAGTAGACATCCAGGGCTTTCTAAAAATATATAATAGTATGGGGTGGACACTAATTTTAAGCTTCAGAAACTGGGAATAATGAAGCCCTGATCGCTAGCGTTATTGGCACTCAAGTTTTTCATTAACGCTAGCAACTATGCCAGCGACCATGTCCACTTCAAAGGAGCATAACCTGAGCTACAGAGGTCCAATTGAGGTGATTCCAGTTGCGTTAGAAAGCTGAAATTCAGAGCTTTCTAACGATATATAATAATCTATAGTAGGCATGAAATTGAAACACAAACAAGAGGCATCTTTTAAGCCCCAAAAACACCAACTGGCAACAAGTGCAACATTAGCCACAATACCTTTAGCACTAACGCCACACTTGTAGCGTTAGTGTGGCTAACTTTAGCACCAACTTTAGCACCTGGACCTCAACTTGACTCATTTCTCTCTCAAGTCCACTCCAAAGCTCAAGCAAGCAAGCCCACAATTGTCAACCAATCAAGACCACAAGAAGCATCTAGAATAGGAATTTTCATTTAATTGTAATTTGCTTTTAATTTCATTTTGTAATTTAGGAGAGCCTATATAAAGGCCTTAGTTTTTACATTGAAAGGAGGCTAGACTAAAATTCTGGAATGGGGGATTGAAGAGGGGTCTTCGGACTCCCTCCTCTCACACACTTTTCCTTCTCTTTCTTTTAGTTGTAATTTTCATTTATAAATGTTGAATTTTCAATTTCAGTTTGAATCTTCATATTTACTTTTCTGCACTTTCTTTCTTTTCTATTTTTGTAGAGCAATGATCAACTAACTCTTTACATTGGGTTAGAGAGCTCTATTGTGATTCAATGGATTAAGTGTAGTTCTTATTCTTCTTCTTCTTTCTTTCCTCTTGATTTTACTAGAGGGCTTTTGATCTTCATCCAATTGGGTAGTTATCTTGGAAAAGAAACTATTCATACTTGGATCTCTTCTGAACCTTGAAAGAGGAATGAAGAGATCATGCTAGAAATGCTTTCTCATGCTGGACCAAATTGGGTGTGGATGGATATGTGACTATAATCCTTCCAACACTTGATTTGGGAAATGCATGTGGTATAATCAGTGACCATACTTCATCTCTTCTCATGAGCAATTGACCAAGGAATTGGCTATTGATCAAGATTTGAGAGATCGAATTACAAGGAATTGTAATTCGATCACTTAAGATTGCCAAGGAGATCAACGAATGCATTGATTGAGGAAGAGATGAGAATGAACTTGATCCGGAGGATTGCAATATCTCTTGATCCCAATGTTCATTTTATTTTTAGTTCTTACATTTACTTTTCTTACTATTTTACTTTTCTGCACTTTATAGTTTTTCCTTTACATTCATGTTATTTACACTTCCTGCTGCTCATCATTCAAATCTGAACCGTCTAACTAGGATAATCAATTAATCATTGATTGCTTAATCCGTTAATCTCTGTGGGATTCGACCTCACTCTTTTGTGAGTTATTACTTGACGACAATTCGGTACACTTGCCGAAGGAAAATTTGTTGCGAGACAAGTTTTCCGTGCATCAAGTTTATGGCGCCGTTGCCGGGGATTAATCGTGATTAACAAACTACCGGTTGATTGATTTACTAGATTAGACACTTTTCTTTTTTCTTTGTTTTCTTTTCTTTCTTATTTTCTTGTGCTAACTAACTGTTTGTGATATTGCCTCACTGGGAATTTCCTAATCTGTGACAATGGAAATTCTATTTTTTTTTGGTGATTATTGTTTGAGACAGAGCTTTTTGCAGGAAAGAAAGGAGCATCCATCATAAAAACTCAATCCACTACCCACAAGAGTCATACCACTTTCAGAACACACAACCACAAAACAACCAATTCGCCAACCCCGCCAACCCCGCCCAACCATTACAACCTACCCAACCTCCTTTAGATAAACTTGCTAGGGTGGAACTCATCATTGAAGAACTCAGAAAAAGTAGAGTAGAGGAGAGACTCACTAGGATAGAACTCCTCCTTGAAGAAATAATAAAAACCATCGAACAGGAGAAAATAGCAAAAAGGGACCATGAAGAAAAATTGAGGGAGAATGCACAACTCTATTCTGAAGAACAATTTATTGAAGAGCTGAGATCACAAAGAGAGACCACTTCACTCTCTCCAGAAACAGAGGAGTTCATTCAAAGGTCAAGAATAAGGGAGGAAGTCAATCAAGGGAACCCACACTCCAACGAAACAGAGAGTTGCATAGAGGGTGAGTTCATTGAACCACCAATTCAAGAAGTTTTTGATGAAGAGGATGCTCCACCCATCATACAATACCCAAATCCTGAAATCAAGGTGGTAAAGGCAATCAACATGAACACTAACAAAAGGATGGTGACCAAGAAAAGAAGGACAATATTCATGAAGAAGAAAAGGTCAACCAAAAGCCATCCCACCCCTACCCCAACAAGCAAGTTTGCTCCAGCTAACAACAGAAGAAGGCTTGTTGGGGAGAGGCACTCAAAACAAGGGGCATTAACTGGCTCCTCTTTCCTCTTGAGGCCATTCCTCTTAACAAACTGGAAGAAGAGGAAGAAAGTCGTGAACAACATGTCAAGCTAATGACATTAAAAGAGCGCTTGTTGAGAGGCAACCCAACCGTAGGTAACATTTCCTTGACTTGCTTAGTTTACTTTCGATAATTTGGCATATGATTGCACTCTAAGTTTGGTGTTGCCATGCAACAATTTGATTTTTAATCTTCACTGGGTACTTGCAACATTCTAAATTGATAGTGGCACACTGTGTTTGGTGTTGCCACTTAACTTTCATGCAAAGTACCATGCCAACACCACTCATCAATGCAATCACATTATCTCTGTTTTACTTCTTGTGCTTTTGTTGTGATCCATAATCTTGCTTGCTGAAACACATGCATACTCACACTTTATTTTAAGACATTAATGATCCATCATAAACCCCATCACTACTGTTTTAATTGTTGCTTGAGTATAAGCAATCATTCTTTGTCTGGTGTGGGAAGGGAAAGAATAGGAGGAAAAGGGCAACAACAATAAAGATAAAATACAAGGTGGTAAAGTTCCTTACTCCTCTTACTTATTTCTAGCACTTTAATTTGCATGATTGTCTTCTATTTTCTTTGTATGCATGTGTGATTTCTCCTTGTGAATAAGCATGTCAATTCTGTCTTTTAAGCTTTTTGTTGATTAGGGTTGTGTTTGCTAGTCTGAATGTCATTACTACATCATCTCCTTACTTACTTGTATGCTTTTCCTTTTGAATCAAATGAAATGAGAATGAGTGTTTTTAAAAGACTAGAGTAGAGTTCATACTATGGAATGAGTTCATGAGTTTGTGGTGTGGTCATAAGTTAGCTAAGTTGGTTCAAAACGTTAGTGACACTTAACATTATCACTAACGTTGGACCAAGCTCATAAGTGGCCACGTTATTTGCCACGTTAACTTAGTTAACGTGGCCTCTAACGTTAAGAAGTAAAGGGGAAGCCAACGTTAGTGACATTCAACTTTATCACTAACGTTGGCCAAGTCATAATAAGCCACGTTAACTCCCACGTTAACCTAGTTAACGTGGAAGCTAATGTAAAGAAGGGAGGTGATCGCCAATGTTAGTGACACCTAACATTGTCACTAACGTTGGAATGAGCCCACACAAGCCACTATAAGCCACGTTAACTCCCACGTTAACTTAGTTAACGTGGTAGTTAACGTGGGCAAAAGTCCCACCGGGCAGCCTAACCATGCCTTCTTCAAACACGCATAACTTGAGCCACAAAGCTCTAAATGAGGTGATTCCAGTGGCATTGGAAAGTAGGATTCCAGAGCTTTCCAAGCATATATGGCACTATATGGTTGACACTAAATTTAAGGGAGAAAACCTGCCCCGAAAGTGCAAAGATGAACATGGTATCAACCTGTAGTAAGGCCAGCTGACCTCTTCACCTTCCAAGAAGTGTAACTCGAGTTGTAGAGCTCCAATTGATGCGATTCCAAAGGCATTGGAAAGTAGACATCCAGGGCTTTCCAACAATATATAATAGTATGGGGTGGACACTATGTTTGAGCTTCAGAAACTGGCAATAATGAAGCCTTGATCGCTAGCGTTATTGGCACTCAAGTTTTTCATTAACGCTAGCAACTATGCCAGCGACCATGTCCACTTCAAAGGGGCATAACTTGAGCTACGGAGGTCCAATTGAGATGATTCTAGTTGCATTAGAAAGCTGACATTCGGAGCTTTCAAACGATATATAATACTCTATAGTGGGCATGAAATTGGAGTACAAACAAGAGGCATCTTTTAAGCCCCAAAAACACCAACTTGGAAGCAAGTGCAACGTTAGTCACAATAACTTTAGCACTAACGCCACACTTGTAGCGTTAGTGTGGCTAACTTTAGCACCAACTTTAGCACCTGGACCTCAACTTGACTCACTTCTCTCTCAAGTCCACTTCAAAGCTCAAGCAAGCAAGCCCACAATTGTCAACCAATCAAGACCACAAGAAGCATCTAGAATAGGAATTTTCATTTAATTGTAATTTGCTTTTAATTTCATTTTGTAATTTAGGAGAGCCTATATAAAGGCCTTAGTTTTTAATTGAAAGGAGGCTGGACTAAAATTCTGGAATGGGGGATTGAAGAGGGGTCTTCGGACTCCCTCCCCTCACACACTTTTCCTTCTCTTTCTTTTAGTTGTAATTTTCATTTATAAATGTTGAATTTTCAATTTCAGTTTGAATCTTCATATTTACTTTTTTGAACTTTCTTTCTTTTCTATTTTTGTAGAGCAATGATCAACTAACTCTTTACATTGGGTTAGAGAGCTCTATTGTGATTCAATGGATTAAGTGTAGTTCTTATTCTTCTTCTTCTTTCTTTCCTCTTGATTTTACTAGAGAGCTTTCGATCTTCATCCAATTGGGTAGTTATCTTGGAAAAGAAACTATTCATACTTGGATCTCTTCTGAACCTTGAAAGAGGAATGAAGAGATCATGCTAGAAATGCTTTCTCATGCTGGACCAAATTGGGTGTGGATGGATATGTGACTATAATCCTTCCAACACTTGATTTGGGAAATGCTTGTGGTATAATCAGTGACCATACTTCATCTCTTCTCATGAGCAATTGACAAAGGAGTTGGCTATTGATCAAGATTTGAGAGATCGAATTACAAGGAATTGTAATTCGATCACTTAAGATTGCCAAGGAGATCAATGAATGCATTGATTGAGGAAGAGATGAGAATGAACTTGATCCGGAGGATTGCAATATCTCTTGATCCCAATGTTCATTTTATTTTTAGTTCTTACATTTACTTTTCTTGCTATTTTACTTTTCTGCACTTTATAGTTTTTCCTTTACATTCATGTTATTTACACTTCCTGCTGCTCATCATTCAAATTTGAACCGTCTAACTAGGATAATCAATTAATCATTTATTGCTTAATCCGTTAATCTCTGTGGGATTCGACCTCACTCTTTTATGAGTTATTACTTGACGACAATTCGGTACACTTGCCGAAGGGAAATTTGTTGCGAGACAAGTTTTCCATGCATCAGTTCTCACTTGTGTCGGAATAGGATCTCTCTATCCTTTTGCACACTGTCACTGCGCCCAACACTCGTGAGTTTGAAGCTCTTCACAGTCATCCCATCCCAGATCCTACTCGGAATAACACAGACAAGGTTTAGACTTTTTGGATCTCAGGAATGCTGCCAATTAGTTCTAGCCTCTACCATGAAGGTTCTAATCTCACAGATTGGAATGCTTAGTTGTCAGGAGAGGTAAGTCATATCCGTGGATTAGAGACCTAAGAGATTATACTCCAGCTATTGTTCAATGACTACGTTGAACATCATGTAGACCGCTTGTGGTTGTCAGGCACGCGGATCCTGGCTAAGAGAGTAACGAAGATAGTGGGTGATTGTCACGGATCGCCCCTTCATTCTGACTTAACTGAATTAAGTACGAGAGTATATCTTGGACAAGAAGTAAGCGTGAATTGAAAGAAAAATGATAGTAATTGCATTAATTCATGAAGAACAGCAGAGCTCCGCACCATAATCTATGATGTGTAGAAACTCCACCGTAGAAAATACATAAGAGAAAAAGGTCTAGGCATGGCCGAATGGCCAGCCTCCCAATGTAACATAAAAGTCCAGAGATGATAAGATACGAATACAATAGGAAAGACTAGTATTTATACTAAACTAGTTACTAAGGATTACAGAAATTGAGTAACTAAGACCTTTTCTAGAGTTAAATGATAGCGTAAAAAGGTCTCTGGCTGGCATTTAAATGCCAGTTTGGGCCAGCAAATCTCGGTGAAAGTATGGACTATTATACATTGCTGGAAAGCCCAAGATGTCTACTTTCCAACGCAATTAGGAGCGCGCCAATTGGGCTTTTGTATCTACAGAAAATCTACTTCGAGTACAGGAGGGTCAGAATCCAACAGCATCTGCAGTCCTTTCTCAGCCTCTAAATCAGACTTTTGCTCAGGTCCCTCAATTTCAGCTAAAAAACACCTAAAATTACAGAAAAATACACAAACTCATAGTAAAGTCTAGAAATGTGATTTTCGCATAAAAAACTAATAAAAATATAATAAAAGTAGAGAAAATATTGCTTGTCCCGAAGAAACTAAAAACAAAATAGGATAAAAAGAAGAGAAAATACAATAAATTTCAAAATATCAATGAAGCTTAGTTCCAATTAGATGGGCGGGACTAGTAGCTTTTTGCTTTTGAACAGTTTTGGTATCTCACTTTATCCTTTGATGTTCAGAATGATTGGCATCCGTAGGAACTCAGAATTCAGATAGTGTTATTGATTCTCCTAGTTTAGTATGTTGGTTCTTGAACACAGCTACTTTATGAGTCTTGGCCGTGACCCTAAGCATTTTGTTTTTCAGTATTACCACTGGATACATAAATACCACAGACACATAACTGGGTGAACCTTTTCAGATTGTGACTCAGCTTTGCTAGAGTCCCCAGTTAGAGGTACCCAGAGTTCTTAAGCACACTCTTTTTGCTTTGAATCATGACTTTAACCACTCAGTCTCAAGCTTTTCACTTGGACCTTCATGACACATGCACATGGTTTAGGGACAGCTTGATTTAGCTGCTTAGGCCAGGATTTTATTCCTTTGGGTCCTCCTATCCATTAATGCTCGAAGCCTTGGATCCTTTGTACCCTTGCCTTTTGGTTTAAAGAGCTATTAGCTTTTTCTGCTTGCTTTTTTTTTTCTTAATCTCTTTTCTTTTTTTTTCGCAAGCTTTGTGATTTTCACTGCTTTTTCTTACTTCAAGAATCAATTTTATGATTTTTCAGATTATCAATAACATTTCTCTTTTTTCATTATTCTTTCAAGAGCTAACAATTTTAACATTCATAAACTTTACTATAAAAAATATGCACTGTTCAAGCATTCATTCAGAAAATAAAAAGTATTGCCACCACATCAAAATAATTAAACTATTTTCAAGATAGAATTCGAAATTCATGTACTTCTTTTTCTTTTTCAGAAAACATTTTTCATTTAAGGAAGGTGAAGGATTCATAGAACATTCATAGCTTTAAGACATAGACACTTAAACACTGATGATCATGTAATAAAGACAAAAATATAGACACAACATAAAGCATAAAAATCGAAAACAGAAAAAAATAAGAACAAGAAAATTAAAGAACGGGTCCACCTTAGTGACGGCGGATAGCTCTTCCTCTTGAAGATCCTATGGAGTGCTTTAGCTCCTCAATATCTCTTCCTTGCCTTTGTTGCTCCTCCCTCGTGGCTCTTTGGTCCTCTCTGAGTTCATGGAGGATAATGGAGTGCTCTTGGTGCTCCATCCTTAGTTGCTCCATGTTGGAACTCAAATCTCCTAAAGAGGTGTTGAGTTGCTCCCAATAGCTTTGTGGAGGAAAGTGTATCCCTTGAGGTATCTTAAAGAATTCTTGATGAGGAATTTTCTCATGCTCTTGTTGAGGTCCATGAGCGGCCTCTCTTGTTTGCTCCATCCTCTTTTTAGTGATGGGCTTGTCCTCTTCAGTGAGGATGTCTTCCTCTATGACAATTCCAGCTGAATTGCATAGGTTACAGATGAGATGAGGGAAGGCTAATGATGCCAGGGCATTTTGGGTAGTTTCATGCATTTTCTTAGGAAATAAGCAAGTTTTGGGTAGAATTTCACTTACATCTTGATTCAAGCAAACATTGTGCACTTTACATGATTTCATGAGAATTATGCAAGAATTGTATAACAAACTGGATGATGCATGTCTCGTGATTTGAATTAGAACTTTGATGCACTCTATTGCTTGATGTCAGGACAAAGGAAGCAAGGAAGAACCACGTTAGCAGCCACGTTAGTCTAACTAACGTATCCACTAACGTGGGATGGGAGCTAGCTTGCAACGTTAATAAGAAAAGTAATCGCCAATAACGTCCTCGAAGCCATCATAGCCCACGTTAAGAGTCACGTTAACTAAGAAGATGGAAAGAAAGCCAACGTTAGTGACACTCACCTTTGTCACTAACGTTGGACCAAGCTCATATTGGCCACGTTAAGAGCCACGTTAACTCAGTTAACATGGACTCTAACGTGGGGAAGCAAAAGAATGGCCAACGTTAGTGACACTCACCTTTGTCACTAACGTTGGAGATGGCTATCACCACCACGTTAGAAGCCACGTTAACCTAGTTAACGTGAACTCTAACGTGGGAAGTAGGGGCGTTTTGAAACTTTAGTGACAAAGGTAAGTGTCACTAACATTTTCGAAGATTTGGCAACCCTACGTTGAAGGTCACGTTAGCCACACTAACGTGAACTCTAACGTAGGGAAGGGAGGATTCTCAACGTTATTGGAAAAGGTAAGTCCCAATAACGGGTGCGAAGGATCAAGAGGCAACATTAGTGGTCACGTTGGTGCCACTAACGTTGAAGTTAACGTGGGTCACCCTTGGGTTAGGAACGTTAGTGAAAAAGGTGACTGCCACTAACGTTCTCGAACCCACACCTTCACTTAACGTTAACGCCACTAACGTCCTAAGCTAGAAGTCCCTGCCTACTTCATACTTTCTCTCTGCAAGTAAAGCTAAGCCCACTGAAGAAGATAACTGCTTCAAACTCAAGATCCAAAGGCCCATATCCAAGATTTGAAGAACCAACTAGAAGATCAGAAGAGTAGTATATATAGGGGTAGTTTTGAATCAAAAAGGGGGTTGGAAATTTGAGAACTACTCTCTGTATTTTACTTTCTCTGCAACTTTTAGTTTAATTCTCAGAATGTACTTTCCATCTATGCTTTTCATTCCCAGAGCTATGAACAACTAAACCCCTTTCATTGGGTTAGGGAGCTCTGTGTAATTTGATGGATCAATATTAGTTTTCATTATTCTTCTTCTATCTTTTCTCTTGATTTTACTAGAAAGCTTTCAATCTTCATTCAATTGGGTAGTTATCTTGGAAAAGAAGCTATTCATACTTGGATCTCTTCGGAACTTTGGAAGAGGAATGAAGAGATCATGCTAGAAATGCTTTCTCATGTTGGACCAAATTGGGGTTTGGATGGATATAGTGACATATAATCCTACCAACACTTTGATTTAGAAATACATGTGGTATAATCAGTGACCATACATCATCTCTTCTCATGAGCAATTGACCAAGGAATTGGCTATTGATCAAGATTTGAGAGATTGAATTACCAAGAAATTGGAATTCGATCACTTAAGATTGCCAAGGAGATCAACGAATGCATTGATTGAGGAAGAGATGAAAATGAACTTGATCTGGAGAATGCAACATCTCCTAAGCCCAATGAATTCCCCATTTCTGATCTTACCCATTCTCTATAAATTCTGCAATCTACTTTTATGAGCATCTTCCCCATTCCCATTTAAGATTCTGCGATTTACTTTCCGCTATTTACATTCAGCTCTTTATTTCCAGCATTTACGTTTTCTGCTATTTACTTTCCCGCCATTTAATTTTCTGCAAATCTCAAATCTAATTCTGCTTAGTTCAACTAGAACATTCCTCTAATTAAAGTTGCTTGACCAATCAATCTCTGTGGGATTCGACCTCACTCTATTGTGAGTTTTTACTTGACGACAATTCGGTATACTTGCCGAAGGAAAATTGTTGACAGACAAGTTTCCATGCATTAAGTTTATAGTGCCGTTGCCGGGGATTGATTTTGTATCAACAATGATTAAATTGGAGGATAACTAGATTGAGAATTTTTCTTTTGTTTGATTTAAAATTCTGTTTGAGTAATTTACTTTCAGTTTTAGTTATTTTCTCCCCTTTCCCCTACCCGTTTTCTTAGTTGTTTACAATTCAGTCCACTAACACACTAACTGTTTGATATATTGCATCACTCACACTAATAGCGATTCTAACAGAAATACTTTCTGCATCTATTTCCTTGCTTGTGCCTTGTTGGTTGTATGACAGGGAGAAGAAGCGGGGCTTCAACTTCCTTTGATTCTGAACCTGAGAGGACCTTCTTGAGATTAAGGAGGGAAGCAAGAGGAAAACGAGTAGTTGGTGCGGAGGAAGAAGAGGAGTATTTTGAACCAAACATGGATGAAAATATGGAGAACCATCATGAAGAAGAGGCTCACAACCATGGCAGAGAAGGTCTAGCAAATCATGTTGGGCAGGAAAGAAGAGTTTTAGGCTCTTATATCAACCCAAACCCAGAAAACTATGGGAGTAGCATTCAAAAGCCAACTATACATGCCAATAACTTTGAACTAAAGCCACAGCTCATCACCCTTGTTCAGAACAACTGTTCATTCGGAGGAGGTGTCCAAGAAGACCCCAACCAACATTTAACCACATTTCTGAGGATATGTGATACTGTGAAGTCTAACGGTGTTCATCCTGACACCTATAGACTACTCTTATTTCCCTTCTCACTCAAGGACAAAGCATCTAAATGGCTGGAGTCCTTTCTAAAAGAGAGCTTAACAACCTGGGAAGATGTGGGGAACAAATTCTTGGCAAGATTCTATCCTCCTCAACGGATCAACAGGTTGAGAGCTGAGGTACAAACATTCAGGCAGCAGGATGGTAAGACACTATATGAAGCATGGGAGAGGTTTAAGGACCTGACAAGAAGGTGCCCACCAGATATGTTCAATGAATGGGTGCAGTTGCACATTTTCTATGAAGGTCTTTCGTATAAATCAAAGAAGGCAGTAGACCACTTATCCGGGGGATCTCTGAAAAAAGAAGACCATTGAGGAGGCCATAGATGTCATTGAAACTGTAGCAGAGAATGACTACTTCTATGCTTCTGAAAGAGGCAACACTAGAGGAGTGATGGAGCTAAACAATGTGGATGCACTGCTGGCCAAAAACAAACTTATCACTAAGCAGCTGGCTGATCTTACCAAGAAGATAGAGAGGAACCAAGTCGCAGCAATCACCACCTCATTAGCAACCCAAGAGGGAGTGAATGCAGAGGCAGAAGGTGAGCATGAACAAGCCAACTACATTAGAAACTCACCTAGGCAGACCCATGATCCATACTCCAAGACCTACAATCCTGATTGGAGGAACCACCCAAACTTTGGGTGGGGAAATCAACAAGACCAAGACCAAGATAAGAGACACCACAACCGCAACAACAATGCAGTCCACCAACATTCCACGCAAAGATCATATCAACACCCACCTAACAACACACCTCAACATCCATACTAAAGCCAAAATGGCCCTTCTCATCCATCCAATCCCAACCCACCATCATCTGATGACAGACTCTCAAGGATTGAGAAACTACTTGAAGGCATATGCAAAGAGATTCAAGACAGTAAGGCATTCCGAGAAGAAGTACAGTCCAATATGCAGAATCAAGATGCTGCCATCAAGAAACTTGAGACACAAATTGGCTACCTATTCAAGCAAATTCCCAGCCACAACCTTCGCAGCGATACTGACTTAAACCAAGGGGAGGAGTGTCAGGCTATCACCATCAGGAGTGGGAAGGAACTGAAAGAAGCTTCTCAGAAACCACAAGAAAAGAGCTCAAATGAAAAGGAAGAAGAGCAAGATAGAGTTCGAGTTTCCACTTCGAGTCTACAAAAAAAAGAAGAAATGCTGAAGCCAGACGTCCTAAGAGTCCCATACCCTCAGCAATTGAAGAAGAAGGGGGATGACAATCAGTTCTTAAGATTTTTAGAAATCTTCAAGAAACTATAGATCAACATACCCTTTGCTGAAGCAGTAGAACAAATGCCGCTTTACGCCAAGTTTTTAAAGGAGTTAATGACTAAGAAGAGAAGTTGGAAGAGCAACGAAACTGTGATACTAACCGAAGAATGTAGTGCTATCATTCAGCATAAACTACCCCAGAAATTGAAGGATCCTGGGAGCTTCTAGATCCCTTGTATTATAGGGGAGATCACAGTGGAGAAAGCTCTATGTGACTTAGGAGCCAGCATAAATCTGATGTCAGTAGCTATGATGAGAAAAATAAAGATCGAGGAGGCTAAGCCAACAAAAATGGCCTTACAACTGGCAGACCGATCGTTCAAGTTCCCTCATGGTGTAGTCGAAGATTTGCTGGTGAAGGTGGGGGATTTCATCTTCCCAGCAGACTTTGTAGTGTTAGACATGCAGGAGAAAGCCAAGGCCTCCATCATCCTGGGAAGACCGTTCTTAGCTACTGCTGGAGCTGTCATTGATGTCCAAAAGGGTGACCTCACCCTGGATTACACAATGAAAAGAAGACATTCAATGTGTTCAAGGCCATGAGTTACCCTCCAGAACAATTGGGAGAGTGTATGAGGTTGGACTCACTGGAAGATGCAGTGCAGGAGAGCTTTGAAGAAGAAGAATCTGAAGGGTTGACCGAGGAGGAATCAACGTCTAGTGAAGAGGCCGCAACAGCAGAAATTCATATACAAGGTGCACCAAAGGAAGAGAATGAAAAGTTAGAAGCACCAAAACTTGAACTCAAAGCACTGCCACCCACTTTCAAATATGCATACTTAGGAGAGAATGAAAGCTACCCAGTGATCATAAACTCATCCCTCAGCCAAAATCAAGAGGATGAATTACTCCAAGTGTTGCGAAAGCATAAGGATGCCATTGGATGAACCCTCGCTGACCTAAAAGGAATCAGTTCGGCCATATGCATGCATAAAATACTGTTGGAAGATGATGCCAAACCATCCATTCAATCCCAATGGAGGCTGAACCCAATCATGAAGGAAGTAGTACAGAAAGAAGTTATGAAGTTATGGCAGGGAGGGGTAATCTACCCGATCTCAGATAGCCCCTGGGTCAGCCCCGTGCATGTAATCCTAAAAAAGGGAGGAATAACTGTAGTCCCTAATGAGAAGAACGAACTAATCCCCACCAGGACCGTCACAGGATGGCGGATGTGCATAGACTACAGAAAACTGAATGAAGCTACAAGAAAAGATCATTTCCCCCTTTCATTTATGGATCAGATGTTGGAAAGACTCGCAGGACATGCATATTATTGTTTTCTCGACGATTATTCAGGATATAACCAAATAGTGGTTGATCCCAGAGACCAAGAGAAAACCTCATTCACTTGCCCATATGGAGTGTTTGCTTATAGGCGCATGCCATTTGGGCTATGTAATGCACCTGCAATTTTCCAACGCTGCATGCTTTCTATCTTCTCAGATATGATAGAAAAGTTCATAGAAGTGTGTATGGATGACTTTTCAGTATTCGGAGATTCTTTCCCTGATTGCCTTAACCACTTGGCCCTGGTGTTAAAAAGATGTCAAGAGACTAACCTGGTCTTGAATTGGGAGAAATGTCATTTTATAGAGACAGGAGGAATAGTCCTTGGCCATAAGGTGTCTAACCAAGGCATTGAGGTGGACAGAACTAAGGTGGAACTCATTGAAAAGTTACCTCCACCAAGTGATGTCAAGGCAATTAGGAGTTTTTTAGGGCATGCTAGCTTTTACAGAAGGTTTATTAAAGATTTTTCAAAGATAGCCAAGCCCTTAAGCAATCTCCTTGTATTTGATACACCATTTGTTTTTGATAAGAATCAAAACCAAGACTAATAAGATGGATCTTATTGTTGCAGGAATTCAATATTGAAATTAGAGACAAGAAAGGAGTGGAGAACAAGGTAGCAGATCACCTATCTAGAATTCCTCATGAAAAAGGTGGAACACATGATACAAGTGTAAATGAGCTCTTCCCTGATGAGTAGTTGATGACAGTTCACAAAGCACAATGGTTTGTAGACATTGCCAACTTCAAGGCAACTGGGGCTTTACCTCCAGAGATCAATAAACATCAAAAGAAAAATCTCATAAATGATGCAAAATATTTTGTCTGGGATGAGCCATATCTCTTCAAGAAGTGTTCAGATAGAATCCTGAGAAGATGTGTTTAAGAAGAAGAGGGACGAGAGGTCCTGTGGAATTGCCACGGCTCATGCTATGGAGGCCATTTTGGAGGGGATAGAACTGCAGCCAAGGTGTTGCAAAGCGGATTCTTTTGGCCCACCCTCTTCAAGGATGCCAAAGAACTGGCAAAGAATTGCAATGAATGTCAAAGAGCTGGAAACTTACCCAAAAGAAATGAGATACCACAGAACTTCATCTTAGAAATAGAACTGTTTGATGTGTGGGGAGTCGATTTCATGGGACCATTCCCAACCTCATATTCAAACAAGTACATTTTTGTAGCAGTGGATTACGTTTCCAAGTGGGTAGAGGCTATTGCAACCCCAACAAATGATAACAAGGTGGTCATGAACTTCCTCATGAAGAATATCTTTAGCCGATTTGGAGTCTCACGAGCACTCATCAGTGACGGAGGGAGCCATTTTTGTAACAGACCACTAGAAGATCTTCTCCTACGATACGGGATAAAACACAAGGTTGCCACGCCTTACCATCCCCAAACAAGTGGGCAAACTGAGATATCTAACAGAGAGCTAAAAAGGATTTTGGAAAAGACTGTAGGAGCATCAAGAAAGGATTGGTCGAAGAAGCTAGATGATGCTCTTTGGGCATACAGAACAGCATTCAAAATACCACTTGGAATATCTCCATATCAACTGGTGTATGGGAAAGCTTGTCACTTACCACTGGAGCTGGAACACAAAGCTCTCTGGGCTCTCAAGATACTAAATTTTGACAGCATTGCTGCTAGTGCAAAGAGGATTCTGTAGCTGCAAGAGATGGAGGAATTTAGATCTCAAGCCTATGAAAATACCAAGATTTATAAAGAAAAGGCGAAGAGAAGACATGACCTCCATCTGGCACCCAGGAGTTTCATAAAGGGGCAGCAAGTACTCTTCTACAACTCCAAATTGAGACTGTTCCCAGGAAAACTCAAATCAAGGTGGTCGGGACCCTTTCTTGTCACAAAAGTCTCGCCGTATGGACACATAGAAATCATGGATGAAAGTTCGGAGAGGACTTTCACTGTGAACGGACAAAGGCTCAAACATTATATGGGAAACATGGGGGAAAACCCCAAAGTGAAGTATCATCTCAAGTAAGGGAGGAATCGTCGAGCTAGCGACGCTAAAAGAGTGCTTTGTTGGGAGGCAACCCAACCTAAGGTAGTTTCTTTTTCATCATCATTTCAATAAAGATCACAAGTTGTTTCCCCTGTATTAAGAGGAGCTAAGTTTGGTGTTCCACACCAAAACAATCCAAGAGTGAAAGTGTAATTCTAAGTTTGGTGTTCCACCAAAGATATTAGTTAGAATCACACTACACTCCAATGGCAAAATGCTAGCTCCAACCAATCAGGGGAACCACTTAGCAGTAGTTTAGTCTTTAGTTAACAGTTGTTTAGTTAATAACAACATATGAGGCTCTCAGCAAGTATGCAATCTGTTGTACTAGGCAAGGAACTATGTTTGGTATTCACACACCAAATTAAGTTCAGAAATTCACAAGCATATATGCAAGCTAACTATTTCTCAAGTGCTTTGGGAATAAGCAACTTCCAATAACTTTGCAGGAACCTTCTGAGAAAATGGTGCACCATCATCCAAGGAAGTGAAGGAGCAAAAACTATGGATGATGACAACAAGGGGACAGCTAGAAAACATCACCCGAAGGTTGTATTGTTACTTAATTCCATATACTTGAAATTCTAAAAATTGGAAGTCCCAAGGTGCCCTCGATTAATAGTTACTCACTAGTTTAAATCATTAGAATTACTTGGTAACTTGGGTTAACTAACCCGGGATTATCAACTGAAAATCCATTATCAAGAGCAACCTGGCTACAGAACATTTAGTCACCCAAAGAGGTGCTGGACACCAAGACCTCAAGGAAAGAAAATAACAAACCATGTGCCTGTGGTGTGCATGTATGGGGGAAAGAGACTTGAGGGAGTAAGTCCTTAGGGGTGTCTTAACACCTAGCACCTTGAACCAACTGGTTCGGGAGTGTTGGCTGAAAGCTTATCTTAAAGAGTCGCCCCCTCACAGAGCACTTAGCCCAAGGATGCAATAAACCCTGAAAATAATAAAAGGATCAATGAATAAGAGTCTCATAAGGTGCAATCAACTGAGTATTAAAGACATGATAAAGGTCTGAAAGCCAGTGAAGGAATGAACCTAAGTTGCTATACATGAAACCACCATAAAACCAAGGACATGACTTCCACAATAATGACTCATATCTCTTAGCATTTCATTCATCATTCTCTTGTTCCAGTACTTGCTTAGGGACAAGCAAGCTTTAAGTTTGGTGTTGTGATGCCAGGGCATTTTGGCCAATTTCACTGACCTTTTCTTTACTGTTTTAGGGTAGTTTCATGCATTTTCTTAGGAAATAAGCAAGTTTTGGGTAGAATTTCACTTACATCTTGATTCAAGCAAACATTGTGCACTTTACATGATTTCATGAGAATTATGCAAGAATTGTATAACAAACTGGATGATGCAAGTCTCATGATTTGAATTGGAACTTTGATGCACTCTATTGCTTGATTTCAGGATAAAGGAAGCAAGGAAGAACCACGTTAGTCTAACTAACGTAACCACTAACGTGGGATGGGAGCTATCTTGCAACGTTAATAAGAAAAGTAATCGCCAAAAACGTCCTCGAAGCCATCATAGCCCATGTTAAGAGTCACGTTAACTAAGTTAACGTGAACTCTAACGTGGAAGAAGGAAAGGAAGCCAACGTTAGTGACACTCACCTTTGTCACTAACGTTGGACCAAGCTCATATTGACCACGTTAAGAGCCACGTTAACTCAGTTAACATGGATTCTAAGGTGGGGAAGCAAAAGAATGGCCAACGTTAGTGACATTCACCTTTGTCACTAATGTTGGACTAAGCCACTTTGAGCCACGTTAGTTGCCACGTTAACTTAGTTAACGTGGAAGCTAATGTGAAGGGAGCAAGAATCGCCAATGTTAGTGACACTCGCCTTTGTCACTAACGTTGGAATGAGCCACTATGAGCAACGTTAACTCCCACGTTAACTTAGTTAACGTGGAAGCTAACGTGGATGAAAGAATGATGAGCCAACGTTAGTGACACTCACCTTTGTCACTAACGTTGGAGATGGCTATCACCACCACGTTAGAAGTCATGTTAACCTAGTTAACGTGAACTCTAACGTGGGAAGTAGGGGCGTTTTGAAACGTTAGTGACAAAGGTAAGTGTCACTAACATTTTCGAAGATTTGGCAAGCCTACGTTGAAGGTCATGTTAGCCACACTAACGTGAACTCTAATGTAGGGAAGGGAGGATTCTCAACGTTATTGGCAATGGTAAGTCCCAATAACGTGTGCGAAGGATCAAGAGGCAACGTTAGTGGTCACGTTGGTGCCACTAACGGTGAAGTTAACGTGGGTCACCCATGGGTTAGGAACGTTAGTGAAAAAGGTGACTGCCACTAACGTTCTCGAACCCACACCTTCACTTAACGTTAACGCCACTAACGTCCTAAGCTAAAAGTCCCTGCCTACTTCATACTTTCTCTCTGCAAGTAAAGCTAAGCACACTGAAGAGGATAACTGCTTCAAACTTAAGATCCAAAGGCCCATATCCAATATTTGAAGAACCAACTAGAAGATCAGAAGAGTAGTATACATAGGGGTAGTTTTGAATCAAAAAGGGGGTTGGAAATTTGAGAACTATTCTCTGTATTTTACTTTCTCTGCAACTTTTAGTTTAATTCTCAGAATGTACTCTCCATCTATGCTTTTTATTCCCAGAGCTATGAACAACTAAACCCCTTTCATTGGGTTAGGGAGCTCTGTTGTAATTTGATGGATCAATATTAGTTTTCATTACTCTTCTTCTATCTTTTTTCTTGATTTTACTAGAAATCTATAAATCTTCATTCAATTAGGTAGTTATCTTGGAAAAGAAGCTATTCATACTTGGATCTCTTCGAAACTTTGGAAGAGGAATGAAGAGATCATGCTAGAAATGCTTTCTCATGTTGGACCAAATTGGGGTTTGGATGGATATAGTGACATATAATCCTACCAACACTTTGATTTGGAAATACATGTGGTATAATCAGTGACCATACATCATCTCTTTTCATGAGCAATTGACCAAGGAATTGGCTATTGATCAAGATTTGAGAGATTGAATTACCAAGAAATTGGAATTCGATCACTTAAGATTGCCAAGGAGATCAATGAATGCATTGATTGAGGAAGAGATGAAAATAAAATTGATCCGGAGAATGCAACATCTCCTAAGCCCAATGAATTCCCCATTTCTGATCTTACCCATTCTCTATAAATTCTGCAATCTACTTTTATGAGCATCTTCCCCATTCCCATTTAAGATTCTGCAATTTACTTTCCGCTATTTACATTTAGCTCTTTATTTCTAGCATTTATGTTTTCTGCTATTTACTTTCTCGCCATTTAATTTTCTGCAAACCTCAAATCTAATTCTGCTTAGTTCAACTAGAACATTCCTCTAATTAAAGTTGCTTGACCAATCAATCCCTATGGGATTTGACCTCACTCTATTGTGAGTTTTTACTTGACGACAATTTGGTATACTTGCCGAAGGAAAATTATTGAGAGACAAGTTTCCATGCATCAGCTAACCTTGCCAAAGTGGAGGGCTTGTCCGCCATCTTGTATAGTTCTAAAGGTATGATCTCATGAACTTCTACTTCCTCTCCATTCATGATACTATGGATCATGATAGCCCGGTCCACTGTAACTTCAGACCGGTTGCTAGTAAAAATGATAGAGCATTGGATGAACTCTAACCATCCTCTAGCCACAGGCTTGAGGTCAAGCCTTCTCAGTTGAACCGGCTTGCCTTTGGAGTCTCTCTTCCATTGAACTCCTTCCACACAGATGTCCCTGAGTACTTGGTCCAACCTTTGATCAAAGTTGACCCTTCTAGTGAAAGGATGAGGATCTCCTTGCATCATTGACAAGTTGAATGCCAATCTCACGGTTTTTGGACTGAAATCCAAGTATTTCCCTCGAACCATTATGAGCCAATTCTTTAGGTTCGGGTTCATACTTTGATTATGGTTCTTAGTGATCCATGCATTAGCATAGAACTCTTGAACCATTAAGATTCTGACTTGTTAGATGGGGTTGGTGAGAAGATTATGGGGAAGAGGGTAGGACTTGATAGGTGAATGGTGTTTGGGGAATAGGTATTGATGTGATTGGTCAAGGGTATTTGGGGAAGAGTGTAATAGAAAGGTGTGAAGAGGAGAGAAAAAGAGTTGGGGTAGGTGGCGATCCTGTGGGGACCACAGATCCTGAGGTGTCAAGGAATTCTGGTCCCTGCACCTTTCTGGCGTTTAAACGCCTTTGGTGTGCCATTTCTGGCGTTTAACGCCAGCTCTGCTACCTTTCCTGGCATTAAACACCAGGCTGATGCCCCTTTCTGGCATTTAACGCCAGCCAGACACCCTTTTCTGGCGTTAAACGCCAGTCTGTCTACCAATTCTTGCGTTTAAAGCCAGCCAGACACCCTTTTCTGGTGTTAAACGCCATTCTGTCTGCCAATTCTGGCGTTTAACGCCTGGAATACTGCCAGACTGGGCGTTAAACACCCATTGTGCTATCCTTACTGGCATTTAAACGCTAGTAAGCCTGTCTTCCAGGGTGTGCTATTTTTGATACTATTTTTGATTCCGCTTTAATTCTGCAGCTGTTTTTATGACTCCACATGATCATCAGCCTAAATAAAACATAACATAACAATGGAAAATAAAATGAAAAAGTAATTAACATAGATAAATAAGATTGGGTTGCCTCCTAATAAGCGCTTCTTTAATCTCAATAGCTTGACAGTGAGCTCTTAGAGAGCTTCACAGACACTCAGAGCATGATGGTGGCCTCTCAACACCAAACTTAGAGTTTGAATGTAGGGGTTCTGCTTGACTCTATATGGAGAGAATTGGATGAAACTTTCCATGCTTCTTTTCCACATTTACAGAAGAAGATCCTTGAGCCTTAAACATAAGGTAGTCCTCATTCAATTGAAGGACTAACTCTCCTCTGTCCACATCAATGACAGCCCTTGCTGTGGCTAGGAAGTGTCTTCAAAGGATGATGGATTCATCCTCATCCTTCCCAGTGTCTAGGATTATGAAGTCAGCAGGGATGTAAAATCCTTCAACCTTCACTAAGACATCCTCTACAAGTCCATAAGCCTGTTTCATTGATTTGTCTGCCATCTCTAATGAGATTCTTACAGCTTGTACCTCAAAGATCACTAGTTTCTCCATTACAGAGAGTGGCATGAGGTTTATTCCTGACCCCAGGTCACACAGAGCCTTCTCAAAGGTCATGGTGCCTATGGTACAAGGTATTAAGAACCTTCCGGGATCCAGTTTCTTCTGAGGTAATTTCTGCCTAACCAAGGTATTTAGTTCATTGATGAGCAATGGAGGTTCATCCTCCCAAGTCTCATTACCAAATAACTTGGCATTCAGCTTCATGATTGCTCCTAGATACCGAGCAACTT
>NC_029788.2:74160412-74209636 GCF_000816755.2 Arachis ipaensis | reverse complement strand
TGCTGAACCAAAGCATTCAGTTCATTGATGAGTAATGAAGGTTCATCCTCCCAAGTCTCATTACCAAATAACTTGGTGTTCAGCTTCATGATTGCTCCTAGATACTGAGCAACTTGCTCTTCAACAATATCTTTATCTTCTTCAGAGGAATCAGAGCTCATGAATGGCAATAGTAAGTTCAGTGGAATCTCTATTGTCTCTATATGAGCCTCAGATTCCTTTGGTTCCTCAATAGGGAACTCCTTATTGGTCAGTGGACATCCAGCAAGGTCTTCCTCACTGGAAATCACTTCCTTTTTACTCTCTCCAGGTTCGGCCACCTTGGATATAGATATGGCCTTGCACTCTCTTTTGGGATTTTCTTCTGTATTGCTTGGGAGAGTACTAGGAGGGATTTCAGTAACTCTTTTACTCAGCTGACCCACTTGTGCCTCCAAATTTCTGATGGAGGACCTTGTTTCAGTCATGAAACTGAGAGTGGTCTTAGATAGATAAGAGACTATGGTTGCTAAGTCAGAGAGGCTCTACTTAGAATTCTCTGTCTGTTGTTGAGAAGATGATGGAAAAGGCTTGCTATTGCCAAACTGAATTTTCCCACCATTATTATTATTGAAGCCTTGTTGATGCTTTTGTTGATCCTTCCATGAAAAATTTGGATGATTTCTCCATGAAGGATTATAGGTGTTTCCATAAGATTCTCCCATGTAATTCACCTCTTCCATTGCAGGATTCTCATGGTCATAAGTTTCTCCTTCAGAGGAGGCTTCTTTAGCACTGCTGGATGCAGCTTGCATTCCAGTCAAATTCTGAGTAATCATATTGACTTGATGAGTCAATATTTTATTCTGAGCCAATATGAAATTCAGAGTATCAATCTCAAGAACTCCTTTCTTCTGAGTCATCCTATTATTCACAGGATTTCTTTCAGAAGTATACATGAACTTGTTATTTGCAACCATTTCAATGAGTTCTTGGGCTTCTGCAGGTGTTTTCTTCAGATAAAAAGATCCACCAGCAGAGTGGTTCAATGACATCTTGGACAATTCAGACAGACCATCATAGAATATACATAAGATTCTCCATTCTGAAAGCATGTCAGAAGGACACCTTCTGATAAATTCCTTGTATCTTTCCCAAGCTTCATAGAGGGATTCACCTTCCTTTTGTTTGAAGGTTTGGACTTCCACTCTAAGCTTGCTCAACTTTTGAGGTGGAAAGAATTTGGCCAAGAAAGTATTGACCAACTTTTTCCAAGAGTTCAGGCTTTCTTTAGGTTGTGAGTCCAACCATATCCTAGCTCTGTCTCTTACGGCAAAGGAGAAAAGCAGAAGTCTGTAGACCTTGGGATTAACCCCATTGGTCTTAACAGTGTCACAGATTTGCAAGAATTTAGCTAAGAACTGATGAGAATCTTCAAATGGAAGTCCATGAAACTTGTAATTCTTCTGCATTAGAGAAACTAATTGATGCTTAAGCTCAAAGTTGTTTGCTCCAATTGCAGGAATTGAGATGCTTCTTCAATAGAAGTCAGATGTTGGTGAAGTAAAGTCACCAAGAACCTTCCTTGCATCTCCACCATTGTTGTTGGGTTTGGCTGCCATGTCTGCTTCTTTTTCAAAATTTTCTGTAAGGTCCTCTCCGGAGTGTTGTGCTTTAGCTTCTCTTAGCTTCCTCTTCAGAGTCCTTTCAGGTTCAGGATCAGCTTCAACAAGAATGTCCTTATCCTTGTTCCTGCTCATATGAAAAAGAAGAGAACAAAGAGAGAATAGGAATCCTCTATGTCACAGTATAGAAATTTCTTTATGTGAGTATAAGAGTAGAAGAATAGAAGAATGAGAAAAGAGAGTAGATGAGTAATTCGAACAGAGAAGAGAGAGAGGGGTTCGAATTATGAGTAGAAGAGAAGTGTTAGTAATTAAATAAATAAATAGAAAGAGATGAGAGAGAGAGTGTTCAAATTTTAAGAAGAGGGAAAAGAAAAATATTTTTATTTTTGTTTAATTAATTAAGTTAGTTTCAAAAATATTAAAAGAAATAAAATGAAATTAGAATTTAAAACAATTAGTTAATCAAAAAAAATTTTAAAAAAGTGGTTAGTTGTTTTCAAAAATGAGAAGTGAAAAAGTAGTTAGGTGGTTTTGAAAAAGATAAAAAATAGTAAACTTTTTAAAATTAAAACAAACAAGTCAAGTAGTTAGTTGAAAAAAATTTGAAAATAAATTTTGAAAAGATAAGAAGTTAGAAAAAGATTTTGAAATTAAAATTTTAAAATGATATGATTGAAATTTATTTTGAAAAAGAATTGAAAAAGAAATTAAAAAGATTTGATTTTTAAAATTAAAGTTGATGACTTGACTAACAAGAAACTAAAAGATATGATTCTAGAATTTAGAGATTGAACCTTTCTTAACAAGAAAGTAACAAACTTGAAATTTTTTAATCAAAACATTAATTGTTAGTAAAGTTTTCGAAAATATGAAATAAAAATAAGAAAAAGATTTTGAAAATTTATTTAAGAAATTCGAAAATATTAAGAAGAAAAATGAAAAAGATTTGAAAAGATAAAGTTTTTAAATTGAAATTTTGACTTGACTAACAAGAAACAACTAAATTTTAAAAATTTTTGACCAAGTCAACTCAAAATTTTGAAAATTATGAGAAAAATAAGGAAAATATATTTTTTTTTACTTTTGAATTTTTAATGAGGAGAGAGAAAAATAACAAAATGAAACAAAACATAAAAATTTAAGATCAAAACAAATAATGCATGCAAGAACACTTTGAATGTCAAGATAAACACCAATAACACTTTGAATGTCATGATGAACATCAAGAACATATTTTTGAAAATTTTTAAGAAAAGAAGGACATGCAAGACACCAAACTTAAGAACTTTTGTACTAGGGACACTAACAATTCGAAAATGCACAAGAAAAACAAGAAAAGACACAAAATAAAAAAAATTAAAGATCAAACAAGGAAAATCTTCAAGAACAACTTGAAGATCAAAGAAGAACACAATGCATGAATTTTCAAAAATTTTTAAAAAGAAAATTAAATTAAAAAATGCAGTTGACACCAAACTTAAAATTTGACACAAGACTTAAACAAGAAACACAAATTTTTTTTTGTTTTATGATTTTATTAATTTTAATTTTTTTAATTTACATTTTTTTTAAAATAAAAATAAAAAGCTTAAACATAAAAAAATTACCCAATCTAAGCAACAAGATGAACCGTCAGTTGTTCAAACTCGAACAATCCCCGGCAACGGCCCAAAACTTGGTGCATGGAATTGTGATCACACTTTTCACAAGTCCGGTACAACTAACCAGCAAGTGCACTAGGTCGTCCAAGTAATAAAACATTACGCGAGTAAGGGTCGATCCCACAGAGATTGTTGGCTTGAAGCAAGCTATGGTTATCCTGTAAATCTTAGTCAGGAAAATTCAAATGGTTATGAGGTTTTGATAATTAAAAGATAAACAAAACATAAAATAAAATAAAGATACTTATGTAATTCATTGGTGGGAATTTCAGATAAGCGTTTGGAGATGCTTTGTTGCTTATGAACCTCTGCTTTCCTATTGTCTTCATCCAATCATGCGTGCTCCTTTCCATGGCAAGCTGTATGTTGGTGGATCACCGTTGTCAATGGCTACCCGTCCGTCCTCTCGGATGAAAAATACCAGGTGCGGTTTCTGCACGGCTAATCAACTGTCGGATCTCTCCTCTTGGATGAAAAATACCAGGCACAGCTACCACACGGCTAATCATCTGTCGGTTCTCACTTGTGCCGGAATAGGATCTCTCTATCCTTTTTCACACTGTCACTACGCCCAATACTCGTGAGTTTGAAGCTCGTCACTATCATCCTATCCCAGATCCTACTCGGAATACCACAGAGAAGGTTTAGACTTTTTGGATCTCAGGAATGCTGCCAATTGGTTCTAGCCTCTACCACGAAGGTTCTAATCTCACAGATTGGAATGCTCAGTTGTCAGGAGAGGTAAGTCAAATCCGTGGATTAGAAACCTAAGAGATTATATTCTAGCTGTCGTCCAATGACTATGTTGAACATCATGTAGACTGCTTGTGGTTGTCAGGCACGCGGATCCTAGCTAAGCGAGTAACAAAGATAGTGGGTGATTGTCACGAATCGCCCCTTCATTCTGACTTAACTGAATTAAGTACGAGAGTATATCTTGGAGAAGAAGTAAGTGAGAATTGAAAGAGAAATGATAGTACTTGCATTAATTCATGAAGAATAGCAGAGCTCCGCACCTTAATCTATGAGGTGTCGAAACTTCACCGTAGAAAATACATAAGAGAAAAAGGTCTAGGCATGGCCAAATGGCCAGCCTCCCAATGTAACATAAAAGTCCAAAGATGATAAGATACGAATACAATAGGAAAGACTAGTATTTATACTAAACTAGTTACTAAGGATTATAGAATTTGAATAACTAAGTGCAGATAGTGCAGAAATCCACTTCGGGGCCCAATTTGTGTGTGCTTCTACTGAGCATTGAGCCTTACATGTGCATTGATGGGTGGAAATTAGATTTCCACACAAAACTCACCGGCAAGTGTACCGGGTCGCATAAAGTAGTAATTACTCACAAGAGTGAGGTCGATCCCACATGGATTGATGGATTGAGCAATTTTAGTTAGGTGATGAATTTAGATAAGCGAATATTTGATTATTTGAACGATTTTGATTGACAGAAGCTAAACTGCAAGTAAATAGAAGTGTAGAATGTAAATTGAGTAGAAAATAGAGTAGAGAAGGTAAATTGACTGAATCTAAAGGTGCAGAAAGATTAAATAGCATGAGACATAGAGTGCAAGAAAGTAAATGAACTGAAACTTAAATTGCAAGAAAAGTAAATAGCTGAACCTTAAAGTGCAAGAAATGTGAATTACAGAATCTAAATTGCTGAGAAATGTAAATTGCTTGAAGAGTAAAAGGGATTTGGGTGCTGGGGTTTGGAATTGAACAAGAAATTGCAAATTAAAGTAAATCAGAGAGCTATGAGATGCAAGAAATCAAATCTGGATCTCAGTAGCAAGAATAAAAATGTAAAATTGCTTAAAGAAACAAATTAGCAAGAAAATTAAATCAATTGTGGAATTCTAAAAGAGAAATTGAAGATCGAAGAAGAGAAATGAGATTAGCAATCAGATCTAGATCTCAATTACTCCCTTCATCAAATAGAAATGAAATTGCAAAAGAAAACGAAGATGAAAACAGAACAGAAGATTAAGATCTAATCCTTAGATCAATTGAGAAGAAGCGTAAGAGATGATTCTCAGAATTAGAATGAATGGAGCCCTTCAATCTCAATTCAAGATCCAAAACAGAAAAGAAGAAGTTACAGAAGAAATGAAAATGCAGAAAGAAAACTAGATCCAATTCCCAAATCCCCAAATTCAAAACAAATGGAAATTAAAAGTGGAAACTAAAAATGAGCTAAAGGTCCTTTTACAAATCAAACTTAATCCTATTTATACACTTTCTATTTTGGTCTTCAAAGCTTGGAGTGGACTTTTCAAAGTTGGCCTTGAATGAAAAATGGATTTGAAGAAGGATGGGTCCGGTTTGGTTTTGGTTCAATTTGGATCAAGGTGTGTGGGAACCTTCCAGGGGAGCGCTCCGTTTAGTATAGTGAGCGTTACTTTCACTCTTGGTTGGTGAACCTTTGTTGCAATTGGTCCTTGCCCATAGCATTCACTAAGTGAGCGTTCTACTCACTCTTTGAGCACTACATTATGCTGAGCCTTGGGTGAGCTTTGCTTTCCTTGGTTGATGCACGAAAAAGGTAGCAAAAGAGAGCGCTACTCCTTGTGTTTTGCTTTGTGCATGCTTGGCTTTCCTTGGTTCCAAGCTCAAAAAAGTGAGCAAAAGGGAGCGCTATGCTCAAATTTTTTAGCGCTACCCCTCTTGCCTTGATGCATGCGCGAGTTTGGTTCCTCCCTTGGGCGCTCCGTTTCAATTCTTGAGCGCTACTCCTTGCTGTACCTTGCCTTGCTTGGTTAGCTCTTGGTGTCACGATAAAGTGAGAGAAAGGGAGCGCTACGTTTCTTTGTTTGAGCGCTGGCCCTTGTGAGCCTTGGTTGAGCACCACGCTTTATTTTCATGGGCCACGCTTTTTAAAGCGTGGCCTAAGGTCCAAAGCGTGCTCAAACTTCAAAAGTGTGCCAAAATTTCCTTTTTCCACCATTTCTTCACCTACAAGCAACCAAAAAACTAATCAAAGTCCCACCAAAATCACTAGATCTTTGCATCATGTAATAAATCAATTATTTCTAGCATAAAACATATGATTTTATGTAGAATGAATGATGTTTGATTGGTTCAACAAAATCATGAAAATCCACTCCAATTACTTACTTATTGTGCAAGAAAGTGCATAAAACCTAATGAAACTAATGAAAAATGCTTGTAAAACTAGTATAAGATGACTTGTCATCACAACACCAAACTTAAATCTTGCTTGTCCCCAAGAAAGCACTAAACATGAGAAGAAATGAAGTGAAACAGAGAAGCATACATGACCTTATTTAGCAGATAATAAAATTAAGACTATGGGGTTTTATGCAGACAAGAATGCAGCTCAATTATTCTTTGCTGATAGATAAGAAATGATTCCTTGAGGGTTCACTAGAGTTGCTGTCATACTGCCTAGCTTTTTGATTGATCCCTTTTTGGTTTTTCCTTCTTTCTTTTACTTAGAATGCTTTTTTCTTAATGATAATTCAGTGTCAAGTGTTGCAGCAGCGTTTTGGCTCAATTTTGCTGAACACTTCTTCACTACAGACACTTGGCTCACAAATCCTCTTAGGAACATTGATGCCCAGCATCTCTTTGGATCACTAAATTCTTTGTAGCTAGGTTGATCTTGATGATGGACTTTCGGTTGGTAATCCCAAATTAGTTAATCCAAGTTACCAAGTTTTAAAAGACTCCTTAGAACCTAATTGTCCAAGCATATCCTAGTACAAAAAAACACCACAGACATAAGTCCTAAGGTCCAAGCTATTGGTGTCTAGCCTTATTGTTTGTTTCTTTGCCAATTCTTGGATTTTTTTTCTTTTTCTTTCTCATTTTCCTTCATTTCCCAGGGATGTTCATTAATAATAGGTTTTATGACAGCAACCAAGTTCACACTACAAAGAACACTCTATTATGCAGCTTTTGTTATTAAGCTTATTGACGTGGCGGAAATTGGCGAGTTAAGAAATTATTATAAGAGATACATTGCAAGTATAGTTCTTAACCAACCAAAAATCCACTTATCAATTTAGAAGGGTTGTCACAAAATTAGAATTAAAATACTGGGAGTATGAATCCCAGGTCGTCTCCCAACAAGTTGCAGAAAGATGTGCTATTTTATTAATCAGATGTTTTCCAAAAGGGGTTGAGTTTGATAGACAGAAAATTAAATCAGAGAATTTGTCTAATTTAAATAAAAACCTTGACTGTGAGTAGATTAGTCGGAAGTCCTATCCTTGTTGGAGTTTTCCCAAGATCAAATTGATAATTGAAGGTTGCCTGCTCAGTTATCCTTTACTAGATAAACGAAAGTTAAGCAAGTTGGAAGTCAGTTTCTATTCACAAGTTCTAATCCTCTCCCTTGGGAAGGAGTAGTGTCAGTGATTAGAGGGCGACCCAATGCTAAACCCAACTATAATTTTACTCTTGAGCATTCCAACTCAAGGTTCTCCATTCAACCAAATCCCATTCAAGTTATGGAACTACTCACTCATTTTGATTGTAAAATTCACGAAATAAGAAAGGGAGATAAGAAAAGACATGATAAATAATAATCAAAAGGATCAATTAAAAATAAAAATAGTTCTTGTATTAATAAATTCTAAAAATAATCCAATAGTAACTCTGAATAAATTAAGGATATGAAAGAGTAAGTGACAAGTACGGAAACAAACTAGAATGATGAAGTCTTGACGGTGGTAGTAACTCTTCTCAATATCCCAATCCAAAAAGCAATAAAATCAAAATCCTAAGAACTATGAATGTGTAGAGAGAAAACCTAGAGGAGGGGTAAATTCAGATCTAAAACTAAAATTATGCAGAATGAATGTTGTTGTTTGTCTCTGCATGTTCCATGGCTCTAATCTACTTTTCTGGTCCGAAAATTGGGTCAAAACAGGACCCAAAATCGCTCCCAGCGAATTCTGCAGATTCTGAAGATCGCGCATGTCATGCGAGCATGTCATCCACGCGTTCGCGTCATCTAGCGTTTTGCCTTGCCACGCGTGTGCGTCGTCCACGCATTCGCGTCACTTGTGCAGTTTCCAATCCATGCGTTCGCGTCAGGCACGCGAACGCATCACTATAATTTCCCCTATTTCGTGCGGTCGCGTTAGCCATGCGTCCATGTCACTTCTCGCTGGTCATCTCCTCAATTTCTTGTGTTCCTTCTATTTTTGTAAGCCTCCTTTCCAATCTCCAAGTCATTCATGCCCTATAAAGCCTGAAACACTTAACACACAGATCACGGCATCGAATGGAATAAAGGAGAATTAAAATACATAATTAAAAGTCTCTAGGGAGCAAGTTTTCAACCATGGAGTAATTTTGGGAAGGAATTATAAAAACATGCTAATTTGATGAATGAGTGGGTAAAGATTTAATAAAACTACACAATTAAACACAATATAAACCATAAAATAATGGTTTATCAACCTCCCCGCAATTAGACATTAGCATGTCCTCATGCTTAGTTGAATGAGATGCAATAAATGAGTAGGAACATGTAAAACTCATGCAATGCAATGCAACCTATACATATGAATGCAACTATATGATTCTTGTCCACTTGGTTAAGAGTAAATAAGCTCTTCAAGACAATCACAAATCAAATTCCACTAATTCAATTCTTATATAGTAACAACAGATAAAAATGCAAGAAGGTAGCTCATGAAAGCAGGGAACATAGAATTTAGGCATTGAACCCTCACTGATGATATATGTACGCTCTAATCTCTCTAGTGTATAGGGTAATCACTCTATCCTTCTCTAATCATGCTTTCTAATTTTTGTTCTTCACCTAACCAATCAACAACATTTAATGTACCAATGCAAACATCATGAGATCTTTTCAAGGTTGTAATGGGCCAAGGTAAGGGTAAGGGTACATATATGGCTAAGTAAGCTTATAAATTGAATCTTTAATTAACCCAAGCTTTCACCTAACACACATATATATATTCTATATAACTTAAATTTCATACCTAGCTACCCAAAATTTTCCTTTCACATTCTTTACTCATGTATCAACTTTTATTTTAATTTTATCATATATGCAATGATCCTTGAATTTTAACTTAGCATTGGGGTAATTTTGTCCCCTTATTTATTTATTGAATAATTTTGAATTTTTTTAACATTAAAATAAACATAGCTTATCAATGCACATAGAATTTTAATTTTTCTTTTATAGTTTCATATGAGTAGGTACCCAAATTTCCATTATATTATCATGACACATTCCCTTATTATCTTTTGTTCCCACAATCTTCCCATACTCAATTAACACACAATTCTATCTCAAGCTAACCAAAGATTCAATTGGGATATATAATTGTTTTTCTGCTTAAGGCTAGTGATGTGGTAAAATAAAGAACAAATGGGATTTAAAGGCTTAAAGTGGCTAACAAAGGTAACTTAACGGGTAGGCCTAATTTGGATAAGTGAGCTAAACAAATAATAGCCTCAATCATATGCAAGCATATAAATATATTAAATATTGGACATATAGGATGAAACAAAATATAGATTACAATCATAGAGAAGTAAACACACAAGAATAAAATAATTATGATTAAATAATATAACCATGTGTTTAGGCTCAAAGTCTCATAGGTTGTGTGTTCTTTAGCTCAAAAACCATGTTCCAAATACAACTTCAAGCAAATTTAACATAAAAGTTTTCATTAAAATTAGTGAAATTTTGTTCTAAAAATAGGGTCTTAGAAGAAACTTATTATCTTTTTAATCAAGTAGAACATGTATACAACTAACCTATTACTATGCAATTTATCCTATTCTACAGAAGAAAAACTAACTAAATATCCTATTTTATTGGTGTTAAGGAAGAGAAATTACCTCTGGAAGTCAGGTACTGACCGACCTCCCCACACTTAAGGCTTCGCACCGTCTTCAGTGCCATCTGTCAGGAACAAAGGTGGGCTGGTAGCAGTATCTCCACAGTCGGGACCGTCATCGCTCCCTAAAGAACTGAAGATTGATGGTTTAGAAGTTATAGTAAACTCTCGTTGCAAGTATAGTTACTAAACCAAGCAATCAACCTTTCTTACAAACGTTTGGTTGTCACAAGTAACAAACCCCTAAATAAATTGATAACCGAAGTATTTAAACCTCGGGTCGTCTTCTCAAGGAACTGCAGGAAAGTATGTTCTTATTATTGGTTATGAAGATTGTAAATTAGGGTTTTTAAGATAAGGAACAAGTAATTTAAATTGCAATTAAAATAAGTAAATGACTGTATAATAATTAAATAAAGGGTAATTAAAATAATTACTTTTAAAGCATAGGAAACATGTTTTTCACATACATCACATAATAAGGAAGGGAAAGTAAAACCATGCAATTAACATGAATAAGTGGGTGAAGGACTGAATAAATCACTTAAATTAGGCACAAAATATATCATAAAATATGGGTTTATCAACCTCCCCACACTTAAACAATAGCATGTCCTCATGCAAAATCCAAGATAAAGAGTAAGGTAAGGTTGAAGTGGTGGAATCTCAAACAATGCAATCTATTCTAAATGCAACTACCTAAATGCATCATGCAATTCTAATTATTTTTTTCACTTGTAGATAAAACTTACATGTAGTCAAATTAATTCACATTCTCAAGGAATCATATATATAGCCAGACCTTAGATAATGATAAAGCACTTTTACAATTGAGATGGGAAAGAAAAATATTTTATAAACTTGCAAGAAAATTAATAATTTAAGCACAGATATATGTTGATGAGCTATTGAACCCTCACTGGATTTTGTGTTTATTCTCTAGTCACTCAGTGTTTATTGGGTTAATCACTCTATTCTTCTTTTTATTCTTACTTTCTATAACTTTGTTCTTCATCTAACCAATCAACAATTATAGAATATAGGCATACAAAAAATATGAGGTCTTTAATTAAGGTTGTAATGGGGTCAAGGTAAAGGTAAGGGTATATGTATAAGGCTAAGTGAGCTAATTTAAGTGAATCCTTGATTAGTCTAAGATCTCACCTAACATACATATTTTGTAAAGCAAAGCTTCTTTACCTATTTTTCCATATTTTTCCCACTTTTTATGTTACATGCTCATATTTAATTTTTTATTTTATTTTATTTTTATCCCATGTGCATTGCTTTTTGTATTTGGGGAATTCTTTTGTATCCCCTTTATTCAAATACTGAAACTCTTTTTTTTTCTTTCTTTCTTTTTTTTAATGCACATGGTAATTCAATTATTTTAATTTCACATGAGCATGCTTTCCAAAATTTTTATTTTGAGTTATTTTATTCTTTTTAACTTTCTGCCCTTTGTTTTTATCATCCCTGTTCCCAATAGGTTTCCCAACTTACACAACACACAATTTCTATCTTAAGCTAACCAAGGATTCAACTTGGGATTTTTATTTTGTTTTTCTACTTAAGGCTAGTAATGTGGTTATAAAACAAGAGGGGTTTTTAAAGGCTCAAGGGGGCTAACAAGGGTGATGTAAAAGGTAGGCTAATTTGGGAATAGTGAGCTATAATCAAACAATGGCCTCAATCACTTTTTTGGTATGTATCTAGATTCTATAATCGGACATACAGATTAAAACAAAATGAAGAACACCAGAATAAAAAAGAAGGGCGGAGCACACAGAAATAAAAATTATGGTTTGAATGTAACCATATAATTAAGCTCAAAACTCACAGGCTGTGTGTTCTTTAACTCAAAAATTATATATCAGTTATGTATGTCATGCAAGTAAAATTAAGAGTTCCCATTATTCTCAATGTAAATCTTAAGGTGGCTTTAAGGTTCTAGTGTTTCTCCTTGATGAAATGTTGTTAACTAACTAACATGGAATGCTACATATACAAGGTGTGTGGATTGTTTCTATTATATTCAAGTCTCTAGTTTACTTCCTTTTATATTTTCAATTTAAATTAAGCTATCTTATGCTAAAAAAGGTAAACTATATTAATTAATCCGTAATTTCTATAACTAATAAGTTAGAATTGCAACTAAACTAAATAGCTAAAATATGAACTAAGAGTGCAACATGCAGAAATAGAGTAAAAATACATGAAAATAGCAATGTATAAGTACTGAGAAAATAAAAATAAAAATAAAAGAGAAAAATACAGAAAAAGTAGCAAAAATAAAGTAAAAGAGTCTGTAGTGGTTCACCAAAAAATACGCCAGAGATGGCGACCTCCCCACACTTAACATGAAGCATCATCCCTGATGCTCACTCAAGCAGGGTGTGAATGGGTGTCATCACTGGAAGGGTGGGTAGCTGGAGTCTCTGTGGTGGTGGTCTGAGGATCTGCCTGCTGCAGAGGAGGTGCTGACTGAATAGGGATCTCAGGGTCGGAAACCTAAATCTGATGCAGGGCCTCCTGCTGTGATGTAGCCTGCTCTGTGCCTGCCTGCTCAGCCTTTCTCTGTGAATGGGTCTCTGCATCGTGATCATCCGTCTCCTCCTCAGATGGCTCTGATGGTGTGTCAGGCTCGGAGGGGATATCGCCAGATCGTATCATCAGCTTCAGGTGCTCATAGCGTCTCTTGCTGTGACGCTCAGCTCTCTCATATCGGCGCTAGTTGCGGCGCTCCATCTGGTCTAGCTATTGAAACAGGCGGTGCACTAGGTGATAAACCGGCTATGAGGCAGGTGGAGGTGCAATGGAGGTAGCAGGGGTAGCTGTGGAGGAAGAGGGGCCGGCAGATAGTGTGGCTGTCCATCAGTAGGAGTGAGGAATGGAGGTTTGCAGCCCAAAGCCAGAAAGTTCCTGCCGTGAGGTATGATTTTCTTGTATTTGCAGTAGGTAGCTTCTCGTCAGCATCCTCCCAAGGCATGTCAGCTCGACGGCCAAGCTGTATAATCAAATATGGAAAGAGGAGAGTGCCTCGGACGTGGACCCTGGCCATGTAGTACCAGATAAAGCGTGGTAGGTACAGGTCCTTACCCTCCATCACACACCATAGGAGGGTGATCATAGCGGCGGGTAGCTCCATCTCGTGAGTACTCGGCATAATAAAGTTGCTAAGGATCTGATGCCATAGCCAAGCCTCATCGTTCAAGTATGCCCGCTTGATCCCCTTAGGCATGGTGGTGTTCTGACCCATGACCCATGGAACAGTCGGGTCAAGGGCTATCCTTGCCTTGACGGCATGCTAGTCAAATTTCATGAAGCGCATGTCCTCCTCAGCCTTTTGATACCCATCTGGCTGATCGGATTTAGGTAGAAGCTTCAGAACATCCTCTATAGCCTCTTTAGTGACCAGAATCTGCTTCCCTCTTAGGTTCACTGCATCTAGGGAAGTTTTGAAGTAATTGCAGTAGAATTCTCTTACCAAAGATGCTTTGACCTCACTCAGGTTTCTCTCCAGGAAGAACCAGCCTCTTTGTTTGATCTGATCAGAGGTGTATTGCTGGAGTTCTTCTGGGATCTTCAGAGTCTTCTCCAGGTACAGGTTCATGGAGTTTGCAAACACCGGATACTTCAGCTCGCAGTATCGGTTTGCAAACTTAATGGGATCAGTAGCAGGGAGTAGTTGGTCAGCCTTCTCCTGCGGGGTAAAGTGTTTCTCCCACCAGGAGTCATCATGCATGAGGTCTAGGATGGACATGGAGGCTTCTCCGCGTTTACGTTTGCCAGTTGTTGCCTTTCCTTTTCCTTTTCTTTGGGTGTCAGACATCCTAAAAAATAGAAAACCAGAATATAATAAAAATAGAAAAGCAGGTAGGCAAATAATTGAAAGAAGCATATAATGGCAAAGGAGCAATAGAATAACGAAAAGGAGTTAAGTAAATGTGCATTAAGAATTGTATAGGAGTTAAAAGTCCGAGAATAAAAATACACAATCCAAAATGTAAAAGGATTCATGTTAAGTAGGAAATACCTCCGTCATGCCTTGGTTAGAATGTTGGAGAGAATAGTGAAAACCATAAGAGATGTTTTGAAAGGTAAGTGGGTTAGGAATGAAAAAGAGGTTAGGAAGTTAAAATTAGTGAATTAGTAAAAAGTGGGTTAGAGTAAGTGACATGATGAGCATTTCCTAAATAACGAGAATTCACAAATTAAAGCAACAGATAACTCAAATTCAAACAAGGAAGTCAAGGATGAATCAAATGAAAATAGCAAAAAGTGGAATTGAATCATCCAAGATGCAGTTTGAAAAAAAACTAGGAAATGAAAAAGAATAAGAAAGCTTGCCCTGTCATTCAAGAATTGGTTTGGTAAAAGCTGAGTAAAGCAGAGTGCAAGTTTGCCAAAACCAAAACAAGAACAAAAATCAAAATAATTTACAGAAATTTGGGCAGCATCCCGGCTAAAATTGGATGTTCCCAAAAAATAAATAGCAATCAAAATAGCTCATATGAATTAAAATATAGCTGCAATTACATAAAGGGAATATGAACATGGGAAAGCAGTGTAAAAAGCAGCATGAAACAAGAAATTACAGCATATGAACAATACTAACATCACAGCAATAGCAGAGTTGCGAAATTAATAAAGCAAGAAACACGAACAGCGCAAGTAAACATGCCTAAATCCACTAACCACATCCTAAGCTACCTAACAACCTAGAATCCACTACAACATGCATATCTAACTAGCCTAATTATGAGAAAAAACAGGAAAATAGGTAATTAACTACGAATTGATAGAAGGGTGGCGTACGGCGGAACCTGATAGGCGTAGGAATGAAAGTGGGGCAGAGAGGTGGCTGGGGGATGGTGGTGGTGGCGGCTAATGCGGCGGTGGAGGGTGGCACGGTGGCGGTAAGGGCTGTTCAGAGGAAGGGGGTTTGGAAAGGTAATGGTGGAGGGGTTAAGGGGGAAGGAAGGGAATGGGGGTGTGGTTGGTGGGTGGTGCGGCTGGGACGGAGCGGCGGCGGTGGGTGTGGCGGTTGCGGAGGGGGGCAGTGGTGGTGGAGGGAAGAGGAGGAAAGAAGAAGAAGAAAGAGAGGGAAGGAAGAAGGGGGTGGCATTGGGGTGGGGTCTGGGTGGTCGACGGTGGGGTGGTGGTCGGTGGTGGTGGCTGGAAGTTGGTGGTGGTTAGTTGCAGAGAAGAGAGGAAGGAGAAGGGGGTTAGGGGAGGCGCGAATGGGTAGGGTTTCGCGTGGCTGGGTGTTATCCAATTTGAATCCGCACGATCGCGTGGGGCCGGCGGTCGCGTGGCTGGGGGGGAATGGGGGTTGACGCGATCGCATGAGTGATGCAATCAGGAGAGGAAGGAGAATGGGCTGGGGGGGCGTGAATGGGTAGGGTTCGCATGACTGGGGGGTTAGTAAATTTGAATCCACGCGATCGCGTGGGGCACGCGGTCGCGTGGCTGGGGTGGAATGGGGGTTGACGCGATCACGTGAGTGATGCGATCGCATGGAATGGAAGAAGGGTAAATGACGCGGTCGCATGAGGCATGCGACCGCGTCGCTGGGAATGGTGCTAAACGCACGATTCCAGCGTCGTTTCAGCGCAACTCTCTCTCTCCTTTGGGGTGGTGTGCAATCCACGCGACGCGATCACGTTGCTCACGCTTTCACGTGGGATTGGTGTTGTGCAAGTGACACGATCGCATCAGGGACGCGACCGCGTGGGTCGTTTTGTGCGAAACGCACAATGGCCGCATGATTCCAGCCTAACTCTCTGGACGTTGGGGATTTTCGCGGATTTCCAGATCACGCGGCCGCGTGGGTGACGCAGACGCGTGGGTGGTTGGTTTTCGCAATTGACGCGATCGCATGAGCGATGCGGTCGCGTCGCATGCCTTCTTTCTTTTTTTTTTTTGCAGGTATGCGATTATGCAGTATGCAATGCGAATGAGTAATATTCAGGTTCAATTGAAAAGGAAAACAAAAAATAAATAACACTAATATAACTGAAAAAGAAACGACCATACCATGGTGGGTTGTCTCCCACCTAGCACTTTTAGTTAAAGTCCTTAAGTTGGACATTGGATGAGATTCCTGTTATGGCGGCTTGTGCTTAAATTCATCCAGAAATATTCACAAATGTTTGGAATGCCAATAGCCTCCGGGGTCCCAAACTAGGCATGTAAAGCTTCTGAGCAGCTTCAAACAGATTCTCAGGCTCCCGGGGTGACGAATGTCAGAATAGATTCCAGAATCCCAAACTTTGCTTTTAAATCCGCCTTCGTCTTGATCCATATTTTTCCATCCGGGTGGTTTAGAAAGTAGATTTTCACCAAGATGACCAAACATTTTACGAGATCCATTTGATTGATCACGATGCCAATCCGTGCACTTCGAGTTGAAGCATGGAACCTTATTGAACCTTGTGCACCAGCTCTGAGTACGAGCCATTTCCCTCTTACTCTTAAAGCCGCAGAGAGCTCTAAGTTGGCCATCTGTTTCAAGCAAACCATATTCAAGTGGAAAAATAAAGCTAAGGGTTAAGGATTGTACCCACTTGAAGCTTGTATTGGGTGGTAATGGCCTTGGAATAGGTGTTTCTAGTGGTTCTGTATGTTCTACTCCCTTGTGCTCTTCTGTGAATTTCTTCACTTCCTTGCAGACTTCTTCAATTGCATCCATGTCCTGATCAAAGCCTTCTATGTCTTCCTCGTCACTTAAGTCATAAGCGGGAGGTTGAGAGAAATTTACCTCCGCATCATCTTCGTATTCACATGGGGAAGATTCTTCGATCTCAGAGAATTCACTTGCTGATGCAAGTTCAACACTGGGAGAACTTGACTTGAGATTATCATCATCAAGGAAACATGCTTCTTGGAGTATTCCGTCTAGTTCCTCATAAAAGACTTGCCTTGGGGGTTGTGTACTATCTTCCTTAGCATCAATTTCAACGTCCTTGACAGAATTCTCCACAACTCTGGATTCCCATGGAGGCTCAGCGTCTCCTAGGTCTTCAACCAACTCTTCTTCTTGTATAATGACAGCTTTCTCTACTTGTTCCAGTATGAAGTCATGCCCTGTTCTGTCCACTGGAGTTTCTAGTATCTCCTTCATGCTACGCTCCTCATTAGATTGTCCACACGGAGTTGTGGGATGTCCTTGAATGTTCAAACATCTAGAAGATAATTGACTTATTGCTTGCTCCAGTTGATAAATGGTTGTTTGAAGTTGATCTACTGTTTCCTTGAGGCGAACCTCTAATTCTCGGGGTGCTGGATTTAGACGTGGTACATTGGGAAGTGGTGGTGTTTGGGAGTAATTGGATTGGAATTTGGGTAGATGAGGATCATATGGTGGCGAATGGTGAAAAGAAGCTTGTGAGTGTGGTGGTTCGAAGTTATATTGAGAGGATGGCCTATAAACACAGGGTGGGACTTGTTGGTAACTATAAGGTTGTCCACCATGTCTATTGGCTTGGTATGCATTGTAGATTGGTCTTTGTCCGTGATATCCTGGAGGGTGTTGTTGCCTAAAGGGTTGATCAGATCCTCTTGGCTCCATCCATCTTTGATTGCTCTGACCTTGATGCATGTTCCTGTTATAACTTTCACTCCTTTCAACAATATTAGAACCAAACTCGAAGCGAGAGGGGTGAGAATTTATAGTAGCTGATGGAAATAAAAGGGGAAAATAAAGACAAATAAACAAGTAAAAGAAAAATATTTACAATAACCAATAATAAGGCACACAATTGCAGTTCCCCGGCAACGGCGCCATTTTGAAGAACTGAAGATTGATGGTTTAGAAGTTATAGTAAACTCTCGTTGCAAGTATAGTTACTAAACCAAGCAATCAACCTTTCTTACAAACATTTGGTTGTCACAAGTAACAAACCCCTAAATAAATTGATAACCTAAGTATTTAAACCTCGGGTCGTCTTCTCAAGGAACTGCATGGAAGTATGTTCTTATTATTGGTTATGAAGATTGTAAATTGGGGTTTTTAAGATAAGGAACAAGTAATTTAAATTGCAATTAAAATAAGTAAATGATTGTAAAATAATTAAATAACTGTAAAATAAACTTTTGGCAAGGTATGAGAAATTAGAAGTCCTATCCTAGTTATCCTTATCAATGATGATGAAAATTGAACCTTAATTCCACTTAGTTAACCTTTGCTAGAGCAAGAAAAAGTCAAGTGACTAATTTGTTAGATCTTCAAATCCTAGTTAATCCCTATGGAAAAGTTGGGATTGTTGAAGTTCAATTCAATTAGCAAAGATAACAATTATCAATCATGTTTGAGTTTGATAACTCCTGAGTTACTGATTTCTTAACCAAGACCAAAAAGGGAAAAGTAAATCTACTGGAATAAAAATGCCTTCAGATTGGAAGCAACAGTAACATGAACAAAAGAAAGCAATAATAAACTGAAATACCTCAAATAACATTAATTCAAAAGAGTAACCTGTAACATAGAAGAATTCATAAATTAAATTGAAAAGATAAACAAAAAGGAATGTTGAACCTGATAGAAAGAGATAATCCTGAAAGCGAATAAAATCCTAAATCTAAATCCTAAAAGAGATAGGAGAGAACCTCTCCCTCAAAACTACATCTGATTCATGAATAGTAACTAATTGGAGACTCCCCTCTGAATGGATGCATTCCCCCCTTTCATAACCTCTGATCTGTGCCTTTTGGACTTGGATTTGGGCCAAAAAGGGCTTCAGAAATCGCTGGGGGCATTTTCTGTAATTTCTGGTGCGTGGCCTCTGTCACGCGGTCACGTCATTTGGAGTTTTCCTTGCCACGCGGTAGCTTCAATCATGCGTCCGCGTCATATGCGTTTCACTTAAGGCGCGCGATCGCGTAAAGCACGCGGTCGCGCCACTGCCATTTTGCGCTGGCACGCGGCCGCGTCGTCCATGCGATCGCGTCATTGCCAGTTTCTTCAAAAACTCTGTTTTGTGCTTTCCTTCCATTTTTGTATGTTTCCTTTCCATCCTTTAAGTCATTCCTGCCTTAGAAGATCTGAAATTACTCAACACACGAATCACAGCATCGAATGGTAATAAAGGATAATTAATATAATTACTTTTAAAGCATAGGAAATATGTTTTTCACATACATCACATAATAAGGAAGGGAAAGTAAAACCATGCAATTAACATGAATAAGTGGGTGAAGGACTGAATAAATCACTTAAATTAAGCACAAAATATATCATAAAATATGGGTTTATCACTCCCTGTGCTGGTAAAGGAAGTGAAGTCCGGGGTGTCTGGGTCTTTGTACTTCCCCATAAGTAGCTCCTTGAGGTATGTGAATCGGCGCTTGTTACGGCGCTTTCTTAGCTTTGCTTTGTGTTCCTGCCGATCTAACCTATCAAGTATCTGATGGAGCAGTTGGTTTGTTGTAGGTGCTTGTGGTGTTGAAGGAGGAATGTCTTCATCCGGTTTAGTAGGCTGGCTTGTAGTGGCTGCTGGAGGTCTGATATATTTCCCATTAGGGATGTACTGATCATCCCGTGGAAGCATGGCTTTGGTGTCTCCAGCTCTGTAGGAGACTCTGGCTACTGAGACGAGATCTGAAACCAAGACGAGAAAAGGTAAGTTGCCCGCAATTTGTACGTGTCCTATAGCATTCCGAATGTGTCTTGGTAGGTTCAGAGGCTGGTCTGTAAGGATGCACCATAGTAGAACGGCCATGTCTGCAGTGAAGGAGGACTCGTGGGTGCTCGAAAAGACGTAATGGGACATAATCTGTGCCCATACGCGAGCCTCCAAAGTAAGTGCGAAAGCGATATTCCCTTAGGGCGGGAACGATGGTATCCGTAGATCCATCTGCTGCCAAGTTGTGTGATAACTCGGAGAACAGTGTCCTAGTCAAATTGGTACATCTGGCGCTTGAGTGTGGCCTCTTGAAATGCGTCCAGTCCTTCTGGAGTAGGGGGAAGATCTAAAGCTTGCCGAATGGCCTCTTCTGTAATGGGGACTTGCTTCTGTCGGACATAGACAGACTGCAGGGTTGGCAGGTGGAAATTAGAGTAGAACTCAACTATCCAGGAAAGATTAACCTGCCATGGCTGTCTCTGTAGGAAACCCCATTGTCTTCGTTCAATCTGCGGCTCAACAAATTCAGCAATACAGGTCGGGAGGATAAGAAGGTATTCGTTGTTGTAACTCCTTTTTGCCAGTATGGGAAACATCTGCTCACAGTAGCGATTGGTAAATCGTGCAGTGTCCTTTGCTGGGAAGGCTTTCTCTTTTTCATCAACCTTTATAATCCTCTTAATCCTTTTTGTTGAGGGCTTAACTGCAGTTGAAGATGGCTCTGCCACTATTCTCTCTTTGTTCCTCTTCTTGATGGTGTTTTGGGAGTAGCTTTCTCCTTGCCTTTCTTGGTGGCTGATGAGCGGATAATTTATACGCTCTTTGGCATTGTTTTTAGTATGTTTTTAGTATATTTTAGTTAGTTTTTATTATGTTTTTATTAGTTTTTATTTAAAAATCACATTTCTGGACTTTACTATGAGTTTGTGTGTTTTTCTGTGATTTCAGGTATTTTCTGGCTGAAATTGAGGGACCTGAGCAAAAATCTGATTCAGAGGCTGAAAAAGGACTACAGATGCTGTTGGATTCTGACCTCCCTGCACTCGAAGTGGATTTTCTAGAGCTACAGAAGCCCCATTGAGCATTAGTCGATAGGAGGGCCCACAGGAATAAAATCCTGGCCTAAGCGGCTAAACCAAGCTGTCCCTAACCATGTGCTTGTGGCGTGAAGGTGTCAAGTGAAAACTTGAGACTGAGCGGTTAAAGTCGTGGTCCAAAAGCAAAAAGAGTGTGCTTAAGAGCCCTGGACACCTCTCACTGAGGACTTTAGCAAAGCTGAGTCACAATCTGAAAAGGTTCACCCAGTCATGTGTCTGTGGCATTTATGTATCCGGTGGTAATACTAGAAAACAAAATGCTTAGGGTCACGGCCAAGACTCATAAAGTAGCTGTGTTCAAGAATCAACATACTTAACTAGGAGAATCAATAACACTATCTGGATTCTGAGTTCCTATAGAAGCCAATCATTCTGAACTTCAAAGGATAAAGTGAGATGCCAAAACTGTTCAGAAGCAAAAAGCTAAAAGCCCCGCTCATCAAATTAATACTGATCATCATAGATGTTTTTGGAATTCATTGTATATTCTCTTCTTTTTGTCCTATTTGATTTTTAGTTGCTTGGGGACAAGCAACAATTTAAGTTTGGTGTTGTGATGAGCGGATAATTTATACGCTTTTTGGCATTGTTTTTAGTATGTTTTTAGTATTTTTTAGTTAGTTTTTATTATGTTTTTATTAGTTTTTATTTAAAAATTATATTTCTGGACTTTACTATGATTTTGTGTATTTTTCTATGATTTTAGGTATTTTCTGGCTGAAATTGAGGGACCTGAGCAAAAATCTGATTCAGAGGCTGAAAAAGGACTGTAGATGCTGTTGGATTCTGACCTCCCTGCAGTCAAAGCAAATTTTCTAGAGCTACAGAAGCTCAATTGAAGCGCTCTCAATTGCGTTGGAAAGTAGACATCCTGGGCTTTCCAGCAATATATAATAGTTTATACTTTGCCCAATATTTGATGGCCCAAACAGGCGTTCCAAGTCAGCTCAAGAATTCTGGCGTTTAACGCCAGAACTGGCACAAAAGCTGGAGTTAAACACCCAAACTAGCACAAAAGCTGGCGTTTAACTCCAAGAAAAGTCTCTACACATGGAAGCTTTAATGCTCAGCCCAAGCACACACCAAGTGGGCACGGAAGAAGATTTCTGCATTAATTACTTATTTCTATAAATCCTAGGCTACTAGTTCTCTATAAATAGGACCTTTTGCTATTGTATTTTGTATCGTTAGACGTTTAGTCCCTAGACCTTGGAGGCTGGCCATTCGGCCATGCTTACACCATTATCACTTTTGTATTTTCAAACAGTGGAGTTTCTACATACCATAGATTAAGGTGTGGAGCTCTGCTGTTCTTCATGAATTAATACAAGTACTATTGTTTTTCTATTCAACTCAAGTCTATTTCTTCTCCAAGATATTCATTCGCACCCAAGAACATGATGAATGTGATGATTATGTGACACTCATCACCATTCTCATCTATGAACGCGTGATTGATAACCACTTCCGTTCTACATGTAAACAAGCTTGGATGTGTATCTCTTGGGTTTCTAATCTAAGATTAGAACCTTCGTGGTATAGGCTAGAATTATTGGCGGCCATTCCTGAGATCCGAAACGTCTAAACCTTGTCTGTGGTATTCTGAGTAGGATCTGGGAAGGGATGACTGTGACGAGCTTCAAACTCGCGATTGTTGGGCGTGTGACAGACGCAAAAGGATCAATGGATCCTATTCAAACATGATCGAGAACCGACAGATGATTAGTCGTGCGGTGATAGCGTGCGTAGAACATTTTCACTGAGAGGACGGAAAGTAGCCATTGACAACGGTGATGCCCAACATAAAGCTTGCCATGGAAAGGAGTATGAATGATTGGAAGAAAGCAATAGGAAAGCAGAGGTTCAGGAGGAACAAAGCATCTTCATATGCTTATCTGAAATTCCTACCAATGAATTACATAAGTATCTCTATCTTTATCTTATTTTATGTTTTATTCATCTTTTAATTATCAATCCTCCATAACCATTTGAATCCGCCTGAATGAGATTTACAAGATGACCATAGCTTGCTTCAAGCCGACAATCTCTGTGGGATCGACCCTTACTCACGTAAGGTTTATTACTTGGACGATCCAGTGCACTTGCTAGTTAGTTGTGCGGAATTGTGAGAAAGTGTGATTCACGTTTGAGAGCTCCAAGTCCTTTGGCACCATTGTTGATGATCACAATTTCGTGCACCAGTGGCCATCCTAAAAGAAAGAAAATAGAAAGTATGTTAAAATGTCAAGGGTTTGAGCAAGGAAGAGAACGGGAAATGTGGTAATTAATGCACATTAAAAGATGAATGATATTAACACATGGTCATGACTACATGTGAGAGATCAACTATGGAAATATAGCAAGTGCATATGATGACAATTAAATGCAAGGTGTTTATTGGCATGCAGGCAAAGGCATGAGTAGCATAGATCAAGCATTCAATGTCCAAGTTAGATTACCAAACCTTTCAAACTAATAACCTGTTTGTAATGACAATTATATTGAATTAATATGATACGAAAAAGGTTTTTGTGAAAAGCAAGCATTTTAGAGTAGTAGGATAAAAGATATCGAAAAACAGTGCACAATGCCATACGGGCGTTTTCACAAACACATAGCATGCATGGTAAATAAGCTAATGAAGATAATAAATTGAACATGCAAGCAACCCTTAAAAATTAATATATAATTGCCAAACAATTTTGCAACAATCCACAAGCATATAATAAGAAACAATGACCCAAATAAATTTCCAACACCAATTAAAAGAAAAAAAGAAAAAGAAAACATGGATAATAACAGTAAAAAGAAAAAAAAACAGAAGAAGAAAACACAAAATAAGAAGAAGAATAGAAAAGGAAGGAGGGTAGAAGAAAGGAAAAAACCTTGATAATGGTGGTGAGAGAGAGAAAGTAGAAAGTGAGAAAGAAGGAAGAAGAAGAAAAGGTAAGAAAGAAATAAGGAGGGAAAAGAAAAAGTAGGATATGGGGAAGAGAAAGATAAGATATTTTGGCAGATTAGGATAAGTTGTGCAGCGCAGGCGACGCAGACGCGTGGGGTACGCGTTCGCGCGGATGGCGCTTATATGAATTGACATGGTCACGTTGGTCATGCGAACGCGTGACTTGTTCGGTGCTACTGGCGTGAAGGCAGCCTCGCACTCGTACAACTCTCTGTTCGAAACTTAGTTTTGCCAAATTCCAGGGTGACGCGTTCGCGTGGTGGATGCGATCGCGTGGGTGGCCAATATTGGAAGACGACGCAGACGCGTGGGGCACAACTTTCGCGTGGTAAGGCTTGTGCGTCTAGTGCCAGTCCAGCCCCACTCCAGCACAACTTTCGGCCATGCACCCTTTCTTACGTTGATTTTCAGGTCACGCGTCTGCGTGGGTGACGCGGACGCGTGGGAGGAATTTTTCCAATATGACACGGACGTGTCAACGATGCGGTCGCGTGGATCAATTTGTGCCTAAGGCACGCCTCCAGCCACGCTCTCGCGTGACTTTCTGTTCGATTTATTTTTCTTTCTTACACACCTGCGACGCGGATGCATCGGTGACGCTGTTGCGTCGCGTGCCCTTTTTTTTATGCAAAATGCAAATGAAGATGTAAACTATAGGCACTAGTACTGAGAAGAGTTATTGAGAAAGGAAATAAAGAAATAAAAGAAAGAAACGATCATACCATGGTGGGTTGTCTCCCACCCAGCACTTTGCTTTAACGTCCTTAAGTTGGACGCTCCACTAGCTCAGTCTTCTACTGTGGGTAGATCCTCTAGGAGGAAGATCTCTAGCTCCTTGGTTTTCGTCTCCTTCTCACCATGATATAGCTTTAACCGATGTCCATTAACTTTGATGAATTCAGAGCTTGAAGGATGACTCAGGTGGAAACTCAGCCTTCTCTACTCTATATGGACCTTCCCATCTTGATCTTAACTTTCCTGGCATGAGCCTCAGTCTAGAGTTGTAAAGGAGGACAAAGTCCCTAGGTTGGAACTCTCTCCTCTTGATGTGCTTATCATGCACAGCCTTCATCTTTTCCTTGTACAGTCTTGAGTTCTCTTAAGCTTCTAGGCGAAGGCTTTCTAATTCTTGCAGTTGCAACTTCCTTTCAGTTCCGGCCTTCTCAAAATCCATATTGCACTCCTTTACTGCCCAAAAGGCTTTGTGCTCTACCTCAACTGGGAGGTGACAGGCTTTTCCATAATCTAAGCGGAAGGAACTCATCCCAATGGGTGTCTTGTATGATGTTCTGTATGCCCAGAGTGCATCTTGTATCCTGGTGCTCCAGTCCCTTCTATTAGGTTTGACTATCTTCTGCAATATACTCTTTATCTCTCTGTTAGACACCTCAGCTTGCCCATTAGTCTGAGGATGGTAGGTTGTTGCCACTTTATGAACTGTCCCATGCTTCTTCAGTAATCCTGTTAGTTTCCTGTTACAGAAATGGGTGCCTTGATCGCTCACGATTGCTCGTGGTGATCCAAAGCGACAAATAATGTGGGTTCTAACAAAAGAAACAACAGTGTTAGTATCATCAGTACGGGTAGAAATTGCTTCCACCCATTTAGAAACGTAATCTACAACTAACAATATATAGAAATGACCATTAGAATTTGGAAATGGACCCGTGAAGTCAATGCCCCAAACATCAATAATTTCACAGAAAAGCATAGTCTGTTGAGGCATCTCATCCCGCTTGGATATATTGCCAAACCTTTGGCATGGGGAACAAGATTTACAAAATTCAGCAGTGTCTTCAAAAAGAGTAGGCCACCAGAATCCACAGTCTAAAATTTTTCTAGCTGTTCTTTGAGGGCCAAAATGTCCTCCACTCTCAGATGAATGGCAGGCCTCTAAAATGGATTGGAATTCTGATTGAGGTACACACCGATTAATTACCTGGTCAGCGCCACATCTCCATAAATATGGGTCATCCCATATATAATATTTGGACTCGCTTCTCAGTTTGTCCCTTTGGTGCTTAGTAAAGTTTGGAGGAAAAGTGCGGCTAACTAGATAATTAGCTACAGGTGCATACCAAGAGACTAATTCAGACACTGCTTGTAAGTTGTCGAATGGGAAATTATCATTTATAGGAGTGGAGGTATCCTTAATGTGCTCAAGGCGACTCAAGTGGTCTGCCACTAGATTCTGGTTACCACTCCTATCCTTAATTTCTAAATCAAACTCTTGTAGTAGCAGTATCCAACGTATAAGCCTTGGTTTGGACTCCTTTTTAGCTAATAAATACTTTAGAGCTGCGTGGTCTAAATACACTACTACTTTAGTACCAAGTAAATAGGCTCGGAATTTATCCAGAGCAAAAACAATAGCAAGAAGCTCTTTCTCAGTAGTAGTGTAATTAGACTAAGCAGTGTCTAAAGTCTTAGACGTATAAGCAATTAGAAAAGGATCCTTACCTTCACGCTGAGCCAGCGCTGCTCCCACTGCATGGTTGGATGCATCGCACATAATTTCAAATGGCTAGCTCCAGTCTGGTCCTCTCACAATTGGGGCTTGAGTCAGGGTGGTCTTCAGTTTATCAAATGCTTGTTTGCAATCCTCACTGAACTCGAACTCAGTATCTTTCTGCAGTAGTCTGGATAAGGGTAGTGCTACCTTACTGAAGTCCTTAATGAATCTCCGTAAAAACCTGCATGGCCAAGGAACGAACGGACTTCCCTCACAGAGGAGGGGTAAGGTAAACTGGAAATAACATCCACCTTTGCTGGATCTACAGAGATGCCAGTATTAGACACAATATGTCCTAGTACAATCCCTTGTTTAACCATAAAGTGACATTTTTCAAAATTCAATACAAGGTTTGTACTGACACATCTATCTAATACTCTAGATAAACTATCCAAGCAAAGGCTAAATGAATCACCATAAACGCTAAAATCATCCATAAAAACCTCCATACAGTCCTCAATAAGGTAAAAAAAAAGACTCATCATGCACCTTTGGAAAGTAGCTGGTGCATTGCACAAGCCAAAGGGCATTCTCTTATAAGCATAAGTGTCAAAAGGACATGTAAAAGTAGTCTTTTCCTGATCTTCAGGAGCTATATGGATTTGAAAATAGCCTGTATAACTATCTAAAAAATAATAATGGGATTTACCTGACAGGCGATCAAGCATCTGATCAATGAATGGCAAGGGGTAATGATCCTTGCGAGTGGCTTGGTTAAGACGCCTATAGTCAATGCAAACTCTCCATGAATTCTGCACTCTAGTTGTCAGAAGCTCTCCATACTCATTTCTTATTGTTGTGATTCCAGACTTCTTGGGCACCACTTGTACTAGACTGACCCATTCGCTATCTGAGATGGGGTAAATAATATCTGCTTCAAGTAGCCTGGTCACTTCTTTCTTGACAACTTCTAAGATGGTGGGATTCAGTCTTCTCTGAGGTTGACGGACAGGCTTTTTTCCCTCTTCTAGGAATATTCTATGCTCACAAACTTGAGGGTTGATGCCTACTATATCCGCCAGGCTCCATCTAATTGCTTTCTTGTGTTTCCTCAGCACACTGAGTAGCTGTTCTTCTTGTTGGGAAGTGAGTTCCCTTGCAATAATAACCGGAAACTTCTGCTTGTCCTCAAGGTAAGCATACTTGAGGTGTGGAGGGAGGGGCTTTAGTTCTAATTTCTGTTCATGGCCAGGCTCTGGATCATCCGGAGCTGGTGATAATGGCAAAGTGCCCTCATTGTCCTCTGAAAGTGTCCCCACACTTGGACCTTGCCCTGTGTACTTCTCTTCTAATTCCTCCTGGTGAACTTCAGCCATGGTTTTATCTATGATGTCACACTGGGAGATAAAAAGATCATCTGGAGGGTGCTCTATAGCTCCATTTAAACTGAATTTCACTATTCTGCCATCTTTTTCAAATGAATAAGTTCCAGAAAATGCGTCCAGCTTGAACTTTGAAGTCTTCAGGAATGGTCTTCCAAGCAGGATTGATGATGGCCTTCCTGAGTCATTAGGGGGCATTTCCAAGATATAGAAGTCAATGGGGAATGTGAGCCCCTTAATGCTCACTAATACATCTTCAGCAATTCCAACCATTCTAGTAATGCTTTTATCTGCTAATACAAAACGAGCTGCCGACCTTTTTAAGGGAGGGAGCCTCAAAGTATCATATATAGACAAAGGCATTATACTAACACATGCTCCTAAATCACACATGCAGTCAGAAAATATCACACCTCCAATAATACAGTTAACCATGCATGGACCTGGATCACTACACTTTTCAGGTATACCTCCCATTAAAGCAGATATAGAACTACCTAAAGGAATAGTTTCTAATTCATTAATTTTGTCTTTATGTATACATAAATCTTTTAGAAACTTTGCGTATTTAGGTACCTGCTGAATAACATCAAAAAGGGGAACAGATACCTCAACCTTTTTTAATATTTCTACCATTTTTGGATCAAGTACCATCTGCTTCCTGGGTTTCCTTGCAATTTGTGGAAATGGAATAGGAAGGACGTTTTCTGCAGCGTCTGCATCCTTTGGTGCTTCTTTCTGTGGTTGAGCTTCTTCTTCTTCACCCATATCTTGTGCATCCTCGTCCTCTTCAGCATCCTCTACTTCCACCACCTCTTCAGCTGAGGCGTGTTCTGATGGGATTGGCTCCTCCTGATTCTTCTCTTACAATGTGGTTCTGGACCATAGGGTGATGGCATTGATGCCACCCTTTGGATTGGGTAAGGGTTGAGAAGGAATCCACTGGAGCTTGCATGTTGAGTGTTTGAAGTGTTGGATGATCCCAGCAGAGAGATGAGAGCTTGTATAGCGGATGCTAGGCCATTAAGGGAACTTTCCACGTTCCTTTGTCCTTGCGCAATGGATTGATGCGCCTCGTCACTCAGAGAGGAATTAGATTGAGTGATCTGCGAAACTTGTTGTTGGTTCTGCTGTGCCCCTTGGGATTGCCTCAGGTGAGGTGCTCTGTAGGGCTGGTTCTGGTTCTACTGCCTGTTGTTGTTATTATTTCACCTCTGATTTCCTTGATTGTCTCTGCCTCCTCTGTTATTGTTATCCCTCAAACTCTGGTTAGAATTATCTCTCCAACCTTGGTTGGAATTGTCCTGCCATCCATGGTTGTAGCTGCCACCTTGATTGTATCCTTGGTTGGGGCAGTCATAGAAGTTATGAGTGGCTGCCACAGTGTTGTCTTCCTGCTGGAGCTGCGAACATTCATCAGTATAATGGCTATAATCAGCACAGATCCCGCACACTCTTTGTGGGACTAACTGTTGGCTTTGCTACGCTTGTTGTTGATTCAACTGCATCTGCTTCAGTAAGTTGGTCATTTCACATATACTTTGAGTCAGAACAATAGTCTCCTTGCTAGAAGATACCTCTGCAATAGCTTTTGACCGGCTTTGTTTCTGCCTGCGATTCTGAGTAGATTCAGCTAAGTCGCTGATCAATTGCCATGCCTCATCAGTGGTTTTGTACCTTTTCATAGACCCATTGCTAGCACTTTCCAATGTGGTTTTATCTTGAGGCCTCATGCCCTGTGTGACATAGCCGAGCAACACTATCTTGTCAATCATATGGTGGGGGCATGCTTCCAGAAGATTGTTGAAGCGCTCCCAGTATTCGTAGAGACTCTCAGATTCGTCCTGAACAATCATGGAAATGTCTTTCCTTAGTTTATCAGTAACTTCAGCTAGAAAGAATTTTTCCAAAAATTCTCTTCTAAGCGTATCCCAGTCAGAAACAGTTGCTGCGGGTTGAGTGTAGTACCACTCTCTCGCCTTTCCCTCAAGAGAGAATGGGAAGGCTTTTAACAGAATAGAAGTCTCATCTGCACCATCACACCTGATAGTAGAACAGGCTGCTTGGAAATCCCTAAGGTGCTTGATAGGCTCTTGAGCAGGTAAGCCATGAAACTTAGGCATCAAGTTGAGTAGTGCAGTCTTTATTTCAAAATCTGTAGCCACCGCTGGGTGATGCACTTGAAACGGTTGCATTGTAAAATCAGGGGCTCCAGCCTCCTGGATAGTAACTCTCCTAGGTGCTGCCATGTCACCTGCATGTAAATCAACCGAATAAGTAGAACGGGAGCTTGTTTCTCCCTTACGTAACGTTTCAGATTTGTCCTCAGGGAGGACTAACCGACGCCGAGCTTGCCTTATACGTGAAATAGTTCTTTCAATCTCAGGATCAAATACTGGCAAGCTTGGATCAGGAAGTGAACACGTCATTTAATGAAAGAAACATACAGCTCATAGTAGCAAAAATAAAATAAAATAAAATGCAAATAAATAAATTCCAATCAATAACTTAGCACTCTATTGCAACACCCTGGCAACGGCGCCAAAAATTGATGTGGCAGAAATTGGTGAGTTAAGAAATTATTATAAGAGATACGTTGCAAGTATAGTTCTTAACCAACCAAAAATCCGCTTATCAATTTAGAAGGGTTGTCACAAAATTAGAATTAAAATACTGGGAGTATGAATCCCAGGTCGTCTCCCAACGAGTTGCAGAAAGATGTGCTATTTTATTAATCAGATGTTTCCCAAAAGGGGTTGAGTTTGATAGACAGAAAATTAAATCAGAGAATTTGTGTAATTTAAATAAAAACCTTGACCGGGAGTAGATTAGTCGGAAGTCCTATCCTTGTTGGAGTTTTCCCAAGATCAAATTGATAATTGAAGGTTGTTTGCTCAGTTATCCTTTACCAGATAAAGGAAAGTTAAGAAAGTTGGAAGTCAGTTTCTATTCACAAGTTCTAATCCTCTCCCTTGGGAAGGACTAGTGTCAGTGATTAGAGGGCGACCCAACACTAAACCCAACTATAATTTTACTCTTGAGCATTCCAACTCAAGGTTCTCCATTCATTTAACTCCCAAACAAGTTATGGAACTACTCGCTCATTATGATTGTAAAATTCACGAAATAAGAAAGGGAGATAAGGAAAGACATGATAAATAATAATCAAAAGGATTAATTTAAAATAAAAATAGTTCTTGTATTAATAAATTCTAAAAATAATCTAATAGTAACTCTGAATAAATTAAGGATATGAAAGAGTAAGTGACAAGTAAGGAAATAAACTAGAATGATGAAGTCTTGATGGAGGTAATAACTCTTCTCTATATCCCAATCCAAAAAGCAATAAAATCAAAATCCTAAGAACTATGAATGTGTAGAGAGAAAACCTAGAGGAGGGGTAAATTCAGATCGAAAACTAAAATTATGCCGAATGAATGTTGTTGTTTGTCACTGCATGTTCCCTGGCTCTAATATGCTTTTCTGGGTGGAAAACAGGGTCAAAACAGGGCCCAAAATCGCCCCCAGCGAATTCTGCAAATTCTGCAGATCGCGCATGTCATGTGAGCGCGTCATCCACGCGTTCGCGTCATCCAGCATTTTGCCTTGCCATGCGTGCGCGTCGTCCACGCATTCGCGTCACTTGTGCAGTTTCCAATCCATGCGTTCGCGTCAGGCACGCGAACGCGTCACTGAAATTTCCCCTATTTCGCGCGGTCGCGTGAGCCATGCGTCCGCGTCACTTCTCGCTGGTCATCTCCTCAATTTCTTGTGTTCCTTCCATTTTTGCAAGCCTCCTTTCCAATCTCCAAGTCATTCATGCCCTATAAAGCCTGAAACACTTAACACACAGATCACGGCATCGAATGGAATAAAGGAGAATTAAAATACATAATTAAAAGTCTCTAGGGAGCAAGTTTTCAACCATGGAGTAATTTTGGGAAGGAATTGTAAATACATGCTAATTTGATGAATGAGTGGGTAAAGATTTGATAAAACCACACAATTAAACACAATATAAACCATAAAATAATGGTTTATCACTTATCATCTTAATCAAGCATTTACCACCACAAATTTCAATTCTAATTTCTACAACATTGGACAATCACTTTCTTTTCCTACATTTTCTCTTATTGATGCATAAAGGGAGGCAAAACATGAATTTAAAGCAGATGAGTGATACTAAGCATTCATACTAGTGCCGACATTAAAATTTGCATTATTTGAACTAAACATCAAGGCAACCAGCAACTTTTCATGCAGGACATTTCAAAGTAAAGTGACTTTTGTGACAATACAACCTCTCAGGAGTGTCTTACAGCTTCCCTTTTGTCATCATCGTCTTTTACTTTTGCATTTTCCTTGGTGATGATTCTTTGAAGAGGCTGAGTGTCTTTTTTTTCTGCATAATTATTGAAGTTGCTTGCTTTTCCAAGCACTTAAGCAAATGGTTAGCATGAACTTAAACTTACTTTGGTGAGGGAACACCAAACTTAGTTCCTTGCTACTATTTATGATTCATCAGTTACATGAAACCTTGTGCATGCTTTTGTTGAGAGCAATGAAGCTAAAAACTAGAAAACAGACAGTGGTTTAGTTGTTTTCCTAATCGCTTGGAGCTAGTAACCAGTTATGCAGAGGGTGAGATGTGTTTTTAAATGAGATTTTTGGTGGAACACCAAACTTAGCATCTTTCATTCACCCTTAAATTGTTTTGGTGTGTAACACCAAACTTAGCTCCTTGCAAGACAGATAAAACTACTTAACCTTCTTATTGAAATAGTTAAGAGAAGAAAACTACATTTGGTTGGGTTGCCTACCAACAAGCGCTCTTTTAATCTCACTAGCTTGACATCCTTCATTCTTGCTCAGCTTAATTTCTGGTTCTCCCTCTCTTTATCCCAATGGCCTCCAAAATAATGCTTTACCCTGTGACCATTTGCTGTGAAATTGCTCTTTGTTGCTTCATTTAGCAGTTCAAGGCTTCCATAGGGAAGAACCTTTGTCACCAAGAAGGGACCAGTCCATTTAGACTTGAGTTTGCCAGGAAACACTTTGAGTCTGGAGTTGTACAAGAGTACTTGCTGTCTTGGTTTGAATTCCTTCTTTGAGATCTTTTTGTCATGCCATCTTTTAGCTTTTTCCTTGTATATCTTAGCATTTTCATAGGCTTCGAGTCTAAACTCATCCAACTCATTTAATTGTAATAACCACTTCTCTCCTGCTGCTTGAAAATTAAGGTTGAGGAGTTTTGTGGCCCAGAAAGCTTTGTGTTCAAGCTAAACAAGAAGGTGGCAGGACTTGCCATACAACAATTGAAAAGGTGACCTTCCAATAGGAGTTTTGAAGGCTATCCTATATGCCCAGAGAGCATCTTCTAGTTTTCTGGCCCAATCCTTTATTGTAATCCCCACTGTTTTCTCCAAAATCCTCTTCAACTCCCTATTTGCAAGCTCTGCCTGGCCATTGATCTGTGGATGGTATGGTGTAGCTACTTTATGAATCACCCCATATTTGTGAAGTAGTTTCTCCATCTGTTTGTTGCAAAAATAGCCACCACCATCACTGACAAGACCCTTAGGCACTCCATATCTAGTAAAAATGTGCTTCTTAAGAAATTGAAGGACAATTTGTCATCACATGTGGTTGTTGCTATGGCTTCCACCCACTTTGAGACATACTCTACTGCCACAAGTATGTATTTGAAAGAGTATAATGGTGGAAAGGGGCCCATAAAATCTATTCCCCAGAGATCAAAGAGTTCTACCTCCAAGATGTAGTTCTGAGGCATCTCATTCCTTCTTGTTAATCCTCCAGCTCTCTACACTCATTGCATTGATGAACAAACTCTCTAGCATCCTTGAAGATGGTTGGCCAATAAAATCCACTTTGAAGTACTTTGGCTACTGTTCTTTTTGGTCCAAAATGTCCACCATAAGCTGAACCATGACAATGCCATAATATGTCTCTCATCTCACTCTTAGGAACACATTTCCTAATCATTCCATCTGGACACCTCTTGAATAAGAATGGTTCATCCCATAAGAACTTCTTGGCTTCATTGAGTAACTTCTTCACTTGTTGCTTGGTGAATTCTTGAGGGATCTTCCTTCCAACCTTGTAGTTTGCAATGTCTGCAAACCATGGAGGTTCATCTGGAAAGCTTTCATTCACTGAGTGTGGAGCTTGATTAACCTCTTGTGGTAGTTTTGACAAGTGGTCTGCTACTTGGTTCTCATTCCCCTTCCTATCTCTCACTTCAATATCAAATTCTTGTAGCAGCAACACCCACCTAATATGCCTTGGCTTTGAATCTTGTTTATACATTAGATATTTGAGAGCAGCATGATCAGTATACACTATAACCATTGAACCAATCAAGTATTGTCTAAATTTGTCAAATGCATATACAATTGCCAAAAGCTCTTTCTCAGTGGTGGTATAATTTTTCTGTGCTTCATTCAACACCTTGCTAGCATAATATATAACATGGTGCAGCTTGTCTTTCTTTTACCCCAATACAGCACCAATTACAAAGTCACTTGCATCACACATAAGTTCAAAAGGTAACTCTTAATCAGGAGGTGTGATGATTGGTGCTGTAATGAATTTTCTCTTTAAAGTTTCAAAGGCATGCTTGCAATTGTCATCAAAGATGAAAGAACTATCAATCATTAGCAAATTGCTCAATGGTTTTGCTATTTTTGAAAAATCTTTGATGAACCTCCTGTAAAAACCAGCATGTCCAAGAAAACTCCTTACTACTTTCACATTAACAGGTATAGGAAGCTTTTCAATGATTCTATTTTAGCTTTATCAACTTCTATACCTTTGTTTGAAACCTTATGCCCAAGAACTATCCCTTTAGGAACCATGAAATGGCATTTCTCCTAATTCAATACCAAGTTAGTTTCTTGGCATCTTTTCAAAACAAGAGTTAAATGATGCAAGCAAGTGTTAGATGAATTGCCAAAGACAGAAAAATCATCCATAAAGACTTCTAAAAATTTTTCCACCATGTCAGAGAATATAGAAAGCATACACCTTTGAAAAGTTGCAGGAGCATTACAAGACCAAAGGGCATCCTTTTGTAAGCAAAACTCCAAATAGACAGGTGAAGGAAGTCTTTTCTTGATCCTTGGGATCCACCACTATTTGATTGTACCCAGAGTACCCATCTAGGAAGCAATAATAGGCATGGCCAGCCAATCTTTCCAGCATCTGGTCAATGAATGGGAGAGGAAAGTGATCTTTCTTTGTAGCATCATTCAGTCTTCTATAATCTATGCACATCCTCCACTCAGTCACTGTCCTAGTGGAAATTAACTCATTCTTCTCATTGTAGATGACTGTCATTCCTCCCTTCTTTGGTACAACTTGAACCGGACTCACCCATGAGATGTCAGAGATTGGAAAGATTATCCCAGTATTTCATAGATTCATCACTTCTTTTTGAACCACCTCCTTCATGGTTGGGTTAAGTCTTCTTTGGGGTTGAACTACAGGCTTTGGATCTTCCTCCAATAGAATTTTATGCATACAAATGGCAGGGTTTATGCCCTTGATATCATCAATTATCCAATCCAAAGCAGTCTTGTGAACTTTCAACACTTCAATCAGCTTTGTTTTCTCTTCTATGTTTAAGGATGAGTTTATGATCACTGGCAGGGCCTCTGCTTCTCCAAGAAACACATATTTGAGATGAGGGGGCAGAGGTTTTAACTCTTGTTCTGGCTTCTCCTCTGCCTTGCTTTCAAAGGAAATCTCTACTACTTCCTCTTCTATAAACTCTTGTTCCACCTCTATTTCATCTTCTTGATCCTCCTGGTTGTCATATTCCAGTAGCTCCTCCTCCACTTCTTCTATCATTTCCACTCTCATGTGCTTTTCCTTCTCTAGAGGATATTGTATGGCTTTGAAGACATTGATGATCATCTTTTCATCATGCACCCTGAGGGTCATCTCCCCTTTCTCCACATCAATGATGGCTCTTGCTGTTGCTAAGAAAGGCTGTCCAAATATGATTGAACTGTGTCCCTCTTCTTCCATGTCTAAGATCACAAAGTCAGCAGGGAAAATGAACTCTTCAATCTTCACTAATAAATTTTCCACAACCCCATTTGGTATTTTGAATGATTTATCAGCCATTTGGTGTGACATCCTGGTAGGCTTGACTTCCTCTATTGCAAGCTTCTTCATTAATGAGAGGGGCATTAAATTGATGCTAGCTCCTAAGTCACAGAGAGCCTTATACAATGTTCTGTTGCCTATAGTGTAGGATAGGATGAAGCTTCCTGGATCTTTGTGCTTTGGAGGAAGACTTCTTTGGATGACAGCACTGCATTCTTGTGTTAGAATGACTGTCTCCTTCTCATTCTAACTCTTTTTCTTGTTGATGAGATCTTTGAGAAATTTTGCATATAAAGGCATTTGCTCTAGAGCTTCAGCAAGTAGAATATTGATCTCCAACTTTTTAAACACCTCTAGGAACTTAGGAAACTGTTGGTCTTTGATCTCTCTGTTAAACCTTTGAGGATATGGAATGGAGGGAGTGTATGTCTTCACCATTGTCTTCTGTTCTTGTGACTGTTCCTCCATAACTTTCTTTTTTTTCTTTGAAGCTTGAGGTTCCTCTTTCTCCTTGAGCTTCTCTTGGTCTTGCTTTTCTTTGAGTGTCTTTTTTTTCTTGCTATTGGCCTTATCACTCTCCACAGGCTTCTTGTTGGTTTCTTTCTCAGCTGGCTTCTTATCGTTTACCAAGATTTTTCAACTCCTTAGTTGGATGGCCTTGCATTCTTCCTTGGAGTTGGGAATGGTGTCACTTGGTAATGCATTGGTTGGCCTCTCAGCAACTGTTTGCTTTGATAATTGACCGATTTTCCTCTCTAAATTCCTCAGTAAAGCTTCATGGTTCTTGTTGGCTAGCTCTTGATGTTTCATCATCTTCTCCATCAATATCTCCAAGTTGGAGATCCTATGATATTCTTGGGGTGGTTATGGTTGATTATGGGATGTTGAAGGTGAATGATAGTTGTTTTAGTTTGTGAATGAGTTGTTGGGTGGATAATAGTTGGATTGGGGTTAATTATTTTGTGGTTTTCTGTATGAATTTTGGTTAGTGTTTTGATGGTTTTGATGGTTTGTGTTTCTGGAATTATTTTGGTTTGAATTTCTCTGCCAAGGTTGCTGGTTTTAGTTCTCTCCCCATTTCAGGTTGGGGTAATTTTTCTAGGATGAATTATAAGTGTCTCCATGGAAGTCATTTGATCCAGAACTCTGATTATGCATGTATTACACTTGTTCAGGCTGCTGCTCCTCATAACTTTCCTCTTGCTGTCCCCATACCATTGATGGTTGGTTGGTAGTGCTCACTGCTACAAGTTGCAATCCATCCATTCTCTTTGACATTGTTTTAATTTGTTGTTGGAGCTGCTGGTGCATGAGTTTGTTCTGAGCTAATATAGTATCAACTCCTTCAAGCTCAAATACACCTCTCTTTGGAGCTGCTTGCCTTTGAAAGGAATAGAAATACTCATTGTTGGCCACCATGTCTATGAGATCATGTGCCTCTTGAGCAGTTTTCATCATTTGCAAAGATCCTCCTGAGGAATAATCCAAAGCTTTCCTTGAAGGTAAGGACAAGCCTTCATAGAAGATCTACAGCTCCACCCATTCACTAAATATTTCCTCTGGACATTTTCTAATAAGAGCCTTGTACCTCTCCCAAGCTTCATATAATGACTCTCCTTCTTGCTGTCTGAAGGTTTGCACATCAATTTTTAGCTTGATGACTCTTTGAGGTGGATAGAATTTGGCTAAGAATTTGCTAACCAAATCATCCCAGCTGGTAATGCTCTCCTTAGGGAAAGTTTCTAACCAATGTGTGGCTTTGTCTCTCAGTAAAAATGGGAATAAAAGAAGCTTATAGATGTTAGGATTGACCACATTAGTTTTGACAGTGTCACAGATTCTCAAAAACACAGAGAGGTGTTGGTTTGGATCCTCAGCAGCACTTCCTCCATATTGACAATTGTTTTGAACCAGGGTAATTAAATGAGGCTTGAGTTCAAAGTTATTGGCATTGACATTGGGAGTTAGGATGCTACTCCCACAATTCTTTGGGTTGGGAATAGTGTATGGGGCTAAGACTCTTCTCTGAGGTTGACCATTGTTGTTGGCCACACCATCAGTGTGAACTGGGACGTTCTCCTCCATCACTTGATCCTCTCCTTCTGATTCCTCTTCACCAATAATCCCTTTTCCTCTTGCCTCTCTTCTTAACCTTCGAAGAGTTCTTTCATCAATATCACCAGAGGTAGAGACCTCTCTCCTTGCTTCTGTCACACACACAACACCAGAAATAACAAACAATCCACTCTATTCCTAGAGTTATGTTAAGGTTAGTTTAAACAAAAATTCAAACAGTTAGTGTGCTTAGTAAAAAGAAAAAGAAAATGCTTAATCTAGATTATCACCTTACTTAATCATTGTCAATCTAAATCAATCCCCGGTAACGGTGCCAAAAACTTGATGGCTGGAAATTAGATTTCTACACAAAACTCATCGACAAGCGTACTGGATCGCATCAAGTAGTAATTACTCACAAGAGTGAGGTCAATCCCATAGGGATTGACGGATTAAGTAATTTTAGTTAGATGATGAATTTATTTAAGCGAATATTTGATGATTTGAATGATTTTGATTGACAGAAGCTAAACTGCAAGTAAATAGAAGTGTAGAATGTAAATTGAGCAGAAAAATAGAGTGCAGAAAGTAAATTGACTAAATCTAAAGGTGCAAAAAGATTAAATTGCATGAGACTTAGAGTGCAAGAAAGTAAATGAACTAAAACTTAAATTGCAAGAAAAGTAAATAGCTAAAACTTAAAGTGCAAGAAATGTAAATTGCAGAATCTAAATTGCTGAGAAATGTAAATTTCTTGAAGAGGAAAAGGGATTTGGGTGCTGGGGTTTGGAATTGAACAAGAAATTGCAAATTAAAGTAAATTAGAGAGCTATGAGATGCAAAAAATCAAATCTGGATCTCAATAGCAAGAACAGAAATGTAAAATTTCTTGAAGAAACAAATTGGCAAGAAACTTAAATCAATTGTGGAATTCTAAAAGAGAAATTGAAGATCGAAGAAGAGCAATGAGATTAGCAATCAGATCTAGATCTCAATTACTCCCTTGATCAAACAGAAATGAAATTACAGAAGAAAACGAAGATGAAAACAGAAGAGAAGATTAAGATCTAATCCTTAGATCAATTGAGAAGAAGAGTAGGAGATGATTCTCAGAATTATAATCAATAGAGCCCTTCAATCTCAATTTAAGATCCAAAATAGAAAAGTAGAAGTTGCAGAAGAAATGAAAATGCAGAAAGAAAACTAGATCCAATTCCCAAATCCCCAAATTCAAAATAAATGAAAATTAAAAGTGAAAACTAAAAATGAGCTAAAGGTCCTTTTACAAATCAAACTTAATCCTATTTATACACTTTCTATTTTGGTCTTCAAAGCTTGGAGTGGGCTTTTCAAAGTTGGCCTTGAATGAAAAATGGATTTGAAGAAGGATGGGTCCGGTTTGGCTTTGGTTCAAGTTGGGTCAAGGTGTGTGGAAACCTTCCAGGGGAGTGCTCCGTTTGGTATAGTGAGCGTTACTTTCACTCTTGGTTGGTGAACCTTGGTTGCAATTGGTCCTTGTCCATAGCGTTCACTAAGTGAGCGTTCCTTGGTTGAGGCACGAAAAAGGTATCAAAAGAGAGCGCTACATTATGCTGAGCCTTGGGTGAGCTTTTCTTTCCTTGGTTGAGGCACGAAAAAGGTAGCAAAAGAGAGCGCTACGCTTGAGTTTTTGAGCGATACTCCTTGTGTTTTGCTTTGTGCATGCTTGGCTTTCCTTGGTTCCAAGCTCGAAAAAGTGAGCAAAAGGGAGCTCTACGCTCAAATTTTTTAGCGCTACCCCCTTGCCTTGATGCATGCACGAGTTTGGCTCCTTTTTTGGGCGCTGCGTTGCAATTCTTCAGCGCTACTCCTTGCTGTACCTTGCCTTGCTTGGTTAGCTCCTGGTGTCACGATAAAGTGAGAGAAAGGGAGTGCTACGTTTCTTTGTTTGAGCGATGACCCTTGTGAGCCTTGGTTGAGCGCCACGCTTTATTTTTATGGGCCACGCTTTTTAAAGCGTGGCCTAAGGTCCAAAGCATGCTCAAACTTCAAAAGTGTGCCAAAATTTCCTTTTTCCACCATTTCTTCACCTACAAGCAACCAAACAACTAATCAAACTCCCACTAAAATCACTAGATCTTTGCATCATGTAATAAATCAATTATTTCTAGTATAAAACCTATGATTTTGTGTAGAATGAATGATGTTTGATTGGTTCAACAAAATCATGAAAATCACTCCAATTACTTACTTATTGTGCAAGAAAGTACATAAAACCTAATGAAACTAATGAAAAATTATTGTAAAACTATTATAAGATGACTTGTCATCATACATAGGCCTTTTATAGAGTTAAACGCCAGCTTGGATACCAGTTTGGGCGTTTAATTCTAGTTTTGGTGCTAGTTACGGCATTTTACGCCAGAAAAGGGTCTCTTGCTAGCGTTTAAACGCCAGTTTGGGCCAGCAAATCTCGAGCAAAGTATGGAATATTATACATTTCTGGAAAGCCCAAGATGTCTACTTTCCAACACAATTGAGAGTTTACCAATTGAGATTCTGTAGCTCTAGAAAATCTACTTCAAGTGCAGGAGGGTCAAAATCCAACAGCATCCGCAGTCCTTTCTCAGCCTCTGAATCAAACTTTTGCTCAGGCCCCTCAATTTCAGCCAGAAAATTCTTGAAATTATAGAAAAACACACAAACTCATAGTAAAGTCCAGAAATATGATTTTTGAATAAAAACTAATAAAAATATAATAACAAGTAACTAAAACATACTAAAAACTATGTAAAAATAATGCCAAAAAGTGTATAAATTATCCGCTCATCAGTACGCGTCGGTGCTGGCACGTAATTTTTTTAGTGAAAACATGCCCAGCGAATTCTCGGAGGCTGTGGGGCAGCACGGAAACTTGTCTCTCAACAAATTTCCCTCGACAAGTATACCAAATTGTCGTCAAGTAAAAACTCACAATAGAGTGAGGTCGAATCCCACAGGGATTGATTGGTCAAGCAACTTTAATTAGAGGAATGTTCTAGTTGAGCTAAGAAGAAATTGATTTGAGGAATTGCAGAAAATTAAATGGCAAAAAAGTAAATAACAGAAAATGTAAATGCTGGAAATAAAGGGCAGAATGTAAATGGCGGAAAGTAAATTGTAAAATCTTAAATGAGAAATTGGGAAGATGAGCATAAAAGTAAGTGGAAGAAAATAAAGAGAATGGGTAAGATAAAAAATGGGGGATTCATTGGGCTCAGGAGATGTTGTATTCTCCGGATCAAATTCATTCTCATCTCTTCCTCAATCAATGCATTCATTGATCTCCTTGGCAATCTTAAGTGATTGGATCCCAATTCCTTGGCAACCCAATCTCTCTAAGCTTGAACAATTTCCCAATTCCTTGATTTAATTGCTCATGGGAAGAGATGAAGTTTGGTCACTGATTATACCACATGCATTCCCAAATCAAAGTGTTGGTAGGATTATATGTCACTATATCCATCCAAATCCCAATTTGGTCCAGCATGAGAAAGCATTTCTAGCACGATCTCCTCATCCCTCTTCCAAGGTTCTGAGGAGATCCAATTATGGAAAGCTTCTCTTCCAAGATAGCTAACCAATTGGATGAAGAACGAAAGCTTTCTAGTAAAATCAAGAGAAAAGAAAGAAGAAGAATAATGAAAACTATTATTGATCCATCAAATTACAACAGAGCTCCCTAACCCAATGAAAAGGGGTTTAGTTGTTCATAACTCTGGAAATGGAACGCAAAAATGAAAAGTACATTCTGAAATTAAAACTAGAAGTTGCAGAGAAAGTAAAATATACAGAGTGTAGTTCTCTAAAATGCCAAGCTCCTTCACTAGTTCAAAACTCCTCCTATATATACTACTCTTCCGATCTTCTAGTTGGCTCTTCAAGTCTTGGATATGGGCCTTTGATCTTTAGTTGAAGCATTTACAGTCTTCATTGGGCTTAGCTTTGCTTGCAGAGAGAAAGTGAATCAGGCATGGTAGCAAGTTAGTTAGGACGTTAATGGCGTTAACGTTAAGTGTAAATTTGGGTTCGAAAACGTTAGTGACGATAACCTCTTTCACTAAAGCTCCAAACCTAATTAACCCACGTTAACTTCAACGTTAGTGGCACTAACTTGACCACTAACGTTGGCCCTTGGTCCTTCGCAAATGTTATTGGCATTCACCTTTTTCCTATAACGTTGCTCCTTGCTTCTTTTCCCCACGTTAGTGATCTACGTTAGTGTAACTAACGTGGCCCCTAACGTGGGTATGCCCAAGCTTCGAGAGCGTTAGTGACACTTACCTTCGTTACTAATGCTTCAAAACACCCCTTCTTCCCATGTTAGTGCCTCACATTAATTGCATTAACATGACCACTAACGTGGTGGTGATTGCCATCTCCAACGTTAGTGACAAAGGTGAGTGATAGCACAGAAACTTGTCTCTCAACAATTTTCCTTCAGCTAGTATACCGAATTATCGTCAAGTAAAAACTCACAATAGAGTGAGGTCGAATTCCACAGGAATTGATTGGTCAAGCAACTTTAATTAGAGGAATGTTCTAGTTGAGCGAAACAGAAAATCAAATGGCGGAAAAGTAAATAGCAGAAAATGTAAATGCTGGAAGTAAAGAGCTGAAATTAAATGATGGAAAGTAAATTGCAGAATTGTAAATGGGAATGGGGAAGATGCTCATGAAAGTAAATTGCAAAAATTAAAGAGAATGGGTAAGATCAGAAATGGGGATTCATTGGGCTTAGGAGATGTTGCATTCTCCGGATCAAGTTCATTTTCATCTCTTCCTCAATCAATGCATTCATTGATCTCCTTGGCAATCTTAAGTGATCGAATTCCAATTCCTTGGTAATTCAATCTCTCAAATCTTGATCAATAGCCAATTCCTTGGTCAATTGCTCATGAGAAGAGATGAAGTATGGTCACTGATTATACCACATGCATTCCCAAATCAAGTGTTGGTAGGATTTTAGTGACCATACCCAACCAAACTCAATTTGGTCCAACATGAGAAAGTATTTCTAGCATGATCTCTTCATTCCTCTTCCAAGGTTCAGAAGAGATCCAAGTATGAATAGCTTCTTTTCCAAGATAACTACCCAATTGGATGAAGATTGAAAGCTTTCTAGTAAAATCAAGAGAAAAGTTAGAAGAAGAGTAATGAAAATTAGTATTGATCCATCAAATTACAACAGAGCTTCCTAACCCAATGAAAGGGGTTTAGTTGTTCATAGCTCTAAAAATGGAAAAGAAAGAAAGTACAGAAAAGTAAAGATGAGGATTAAAACTAAAATTGAAACTTCAAAATTTATGAATGAAAAGTACAAAGAAAAGAAAGAGAAGGAAAAGTGTGTGAGGGGAGGGAGTCCGAAGACTCCTCTTCAATCCCCCATTCCAGAATCCCCTTTGAATGTAAAAGCTAAGGCCCTTATATAGACTTTTCTAAATTACAAAATAAAATTAAAAAGCAATTTACAATTAAATGAAAATTCCTTTTCTAGATGCTTCTTGTGGCCTTGATTGGTTGACACTTGTGGGCTTGCTTCCTTGAGGTTGGGTGGTCCTTGAAAGAGAATCAAGTTGAGGTCCAGGTACCAATGTCAGTGCTAACGTTAGCCACACTAACGCTACAAGTGTGACGTTAGTGCTGAAGTTAGTGTGGCTATCGTCACACTTGCTACCCAGTTGGTGTTTTTGGGGCTTAAAAGATGCCTCTTGTTTGTGCTCTAATTTCATGTGCACTATAGATTATTATATATCGTTGGAAAGCTCTGAATGTCAGCTTTCTAACAAAACTGGAATCATCTCAATTGGACCTCTATAACTCAAGTTATGCTCCTTTGAAGGGGACAGGGTTGCTGGCATAGTGGCTGGCGTTATTGGCAAACGTGAGTGCCAATAACATCCGCGATCAGGGGCTAAAAATTGCCAGGTTATGGAGCTCAAACTTAATGTCCACCCCATACTATTATATATTGTTGGAAAGTCCTGGATGTCTACTTTCCAACGCCTTTGGAAGTGCATCATTTGGAAATCTACAGCTTGAGTTACACTTCTTGGAAGGTGAAGAGGTCAGCTGGCCTTACTACAGGTTGATACCATGTTCATCTTTGCACTTTCAGGGCAGGTTTTCTCCCTCAAATTTAGTGTCCACCATGTAGTGCCATATATGCTTGGAAAGCTCTGGAATCCTACTTTCCAATGCCACTGAAATCACCTCATTTGGAGCTTTGTGGCTCAAATTATTCTTGTTTGAAGAAGGCATGGTTAGGCTGCTGGGTGAGACTTTTGCCCACGTTAACTACCACGTTAATGTAGTTAACGTGGAAGCTAACGTGGGTCTTTTTGCTTCGCAAACGTTAGTGGAGATCACCTTTTCCACTAACGTTGGCATCTCCCTTTCCTTCCACGTTAGTTCCCACGTTAATGTATTTAACGTGGAAGCTAACGTGGGTCTTTTCGCTTCGCAAACGTTAGTGGAGATCACCTTTTCCACTAACGTTGGCATCTCCCTTTCCTTCCACGTTAGTTCCCACGTTAATGTAACTAACGTGGAGACTAACGTGGGTTTTCTTGCACCTTCGCTAGCGTTATTGGCACTCACTTTTGCCACTAACGCTGCTCCTTCTTCATGCCATTAACGTTCCCACTAACGTTCTAACTTTCCTTCCTTCCATGTTAGTGGCCAAGTTAGTGGCACTAACGTAGCCACCAACGTGGCTCTTCTCTGCTTCTTGTTACCTGAAATCAATCAAACAAAGTGCATCAAAGTCTTGCTCTTAATCATGGGATCATGCATCATCCATTTTATCATTCAATTCATGCATAATTCTCATGAAATCATTCAAAATTCACAATGTTTGCTTGAATCATGGTGTGAATGCATTTTCATCCAAATACTTGCTTATTTCCTAGAAAAATGCATGAAACCACCCTAAAGCATACAAAAAATGGCTAGTAAAACTAGCCAAGATGCCCTGGCATCAGTGAGTGTCACTAACGTTGGCCTATCATTCCTTGCTCCACGTTACCCTTCACATTAGTGGTCTTAACGTGACCACTAATGTGGGCAATATTGGCTTAGTCCAACGTTAGTGACAAAGGTGAGTGTCACTAACGTTGGCAATTCCTTGCTCCTCCCACGTTAGAGTTCACGTTAATGTAATTAATGTGACTCTTAACGTGGCTAATTGTGCCCTTTTGGAACATTAGTGGTATTCACTTTTACCACTAATGTTGGAGCTCCCCTTTTCCTCCATGTTAGCTCCCACGTTAATGTAATTAACGTGGCAACTAACGTGGGCTATGATGGCTTTCGAAGGCATTATTGGTGATCACTTTTTCCATTAATGCTGCAAACTTACTCCCATTCCATGTTAGTGGTCACGTTAATTAAACTAACGTGGCTACTAATGTGGCTCTTCCTTGCTTCCTTTGTCCTGAAATCAAGCAAATAAAGTGCATCAAAGCTTGGTTCTTAATCATGAGATCATACATCATCCATTTTATCATTAAATTCATGCAAAACTCTCATGAAATCATGCAAAGTTCACAATGTTTGCTTGAATCAAGGTGTAAGTGTATATCTACCAAAAACTTGCTTATTTACTAAGAAAATGCATGAAACTACCCTAAAATAGTAGAGAAAAAGTCAGTGAAACTGGCCAAAATGTCCTGGCATCAGGGCCCAATCTAAACAAACTTTGGTGCTAAAACACTTAAAAGGACCAAGGATTGAAGGGGAATGCATCATCATTCACATCTTGAATCATTAGGAATCATTAGGATTAGTTTTAGTTAGCCTTAGAGAGAGAAGCTCTCACTTCTCTCTAGAATTAGGATTAGGTTTAGGATAATAAGCTTAGATCTAGGTTTTAATTCATGCTTTCATCTACTTCTACCTTTCAATTCTTTGTTGTTACATCTTGTTCTTCTATTCTCTTGTTGTAATTTCTTCTATGTTGTTTCCATACTTTGTTGTTGATCTACTCTTGTTCCTCTTATTTTCTTTCAATTCAATTTGAGGTAATTCATGTCAATAATGTTCTTTTTTATTGTTGTTGTTAATTCCTTGCAATAATTGTTGTTTGATTTCATTCTTGTTGTCAATTTACTATGCTTTTCTTTCATACCTTCCAAGTGTTTGTCAAAATGCTTGAAAGGATGTTAGAGTAGAATTTTATGTTCTTGGCTTGAGAAGGTAACTTAGGAATTCTTGAGTTACTAATGTCCAAGTGATTGATAGTTGATAGCCATTGACTCTAGCTCTCATTAATTCAATTATTAAATAGCTAGGACTTATGGACTTGGATTGATATAGCTCATTTGACATTCCTTTATTTGTTAGAGGATGACTTAATGGTATTGATCCTTGCAATTATCATATTGTGTTTAGTGATAAGGATAGAGATCCTTGACCACCAAACCTTGCCAAGACCTTTTCGTCATTTGATTTCCTTTATCATTTACTTTTCTTGTTCCCTATTCAAAACCCCAAAATATACATGTCCATAGCCAATAACAAGAACACTACCCTGTAATTCCTTTGAGAGACGACCCGAGGTTTAAATACTTCGGTTTATACTTTTAGGGGTTTGTACTTGTGAAAAACAATCTTTTGTATGAAAGGATTATTTGTTGGTTTAGAAACTATACTTGCAACGAGATTTCATTTGTGAAATTCTAAACCGTCAAAAATTCATTCATCAGGAACTCTGTTGTAATTCAATGGATCAATATTAATTTTCATTCTTCTTTCTCTGTCTTTTCTCTTGATCTTCTAGAAAGATTTCGTTCCTCATTCAAGTATTCAATTGTCTTGGAAGAGAAATTGAATGTACTTGGGTTCTGTGATAGGCTTGGAAGAGAAAGCACAGAACCATGCTTGAAATCTTTCTCACATTGGATTAGGTTGGGGGTTGGATGGATATAGTGACATGTAATCCTACCAATACTTTGATCTATGAAGGTGTGTGGTATAATCAGTGACCAAACTCCATCTCTTCCAATGAGCAATTAAATCAAGGAATTGGGCAATTGTTCAAACTTAGAGAGATTTGATTGCCAAGGAATTGGGATCCAATCACTTAAGATTGCCAAGGAGATCAATGAATGCATTGATTGAGGAAGAGATAAGAATGAACTTGATCCAGAGAATGCAATATCTCCTAAGCCCAATGAATTCCTCACTCTGATCTTTCCCATTCTTTAATTTCCTGCAGTTTACATTTATGATAATCAATCCCCATTCCATTTAATTTCTTGCAATTTAAGTTTCTGCAGTTTATTTCCCTGTAATTCTACTTTCTGCAATTTAATTTCTGCATTTAAATTCAGTCATTTACATTTCTTGCTCTTTAAGTTTTCTGCCAAATTAAATTATGCAATCCTCAATTCAATTCTGTTTAGTTCAACTAGAACACTCCTTCAATTAAAGTTGCTCAATCAATCAATCCCTGTGGGATTCGACCTCACGCTATTGTGAGTTTTTACTTGACGACAATTCGGTAAACTTGCTAAGAAAAAGTTGTTGAGAGACAAATTTGCGTGCATTAATCTCCCTGGCATGCCACGCCCATTGAAAGCTTCATGGACTTCTTCTCTGGGTTTGATAACTGGCGTGCCATGCCCTCAGCTGGCATGCCATGCCCATTGAACTTCTTTTACTTTGTTCTCTGGACTTGCTAACTGGCGTGCCACGCCCCTTGGCTGGCGTGCCACGCCCATTCAAATCATTGGCATTTGCACCAAGTGGCATGCCGAGAACACACGCTCAGCTGCTCCTTCTTGTACCATAGAATTCATCATTTAGTTCATGAAATTGCATTAATTGAATGATATTGCACTATTTCTATGGCCTTTTTAGATAAGAGAAAGAGGTAGATTATGCAAGTCATCACAACATCAAACTTAAGTTTTGCTTGTCCCCAAGTAAATCAATGTGAATTATTCTTAATGGATTGAGACTTGACCCTTACAAGAGTGTGTACACAATTAAAGATAAAGGCTAAGTATCAACTCATGCATGATCTTTATTATGTCAATACCACAATGAACTCTTAAACCTTTGAGGATTCTTTTTAAGTGCTTGTCTTGAGAGCCCCTTTCTATTGATTGTCACCTTGATGTAGTAAGATTTGTTATTGTTTTTCTTTTCTTTTCTATCCTCTTTTGTTTCTTTGGTTGACCATGACTTTAAATGTTTTGTCTCAAGATGACCCTTTAGGTTAAGCTTTCAATTAGCACTCCCAAACCAGTTGGTTTTAGGGTACTAAGTGTTGAAACATCCCTAAGAATTTACTTGCTCAGGTCTCTCTTCTTGACACATCTTTACCACAAGCATCTACTAGAATCTTGGCTTTTTGAGCTATTTGTTTCTTTCTTTTATCCTAGTAGTTGATGCTCAGAGCCTTGGGTCTTTTGCTTACTACTTCTTGGTTCTATGGATATTCAAGGGTCATCCTTAGCATTTACTTGTTATATTCTCTATGTCTAATTATTCATTATGGTTTATTCACTTTTAGATGTTCAATCATGATTCTATACTTGTTCCTCATCTCTTAATCTTGAATTATCTCACTTGGGTCTTAGTCTCTTTCTCTTGTTTTTGTAACAACTCATCATTGATTTCTATGAAAACAAACTACTTTTATTATTGATGTGATGAAAACTTGACAAACAAGGGCATTTTCTTTCTAAATTGAAAACAGAAATTCAAAAGACTCATAGAAATATTCTAAAACATAGAAACTAAACAACAACTAACATATTAATGCAACTATAAAGCAGAAATTCAGAAGATAGAACTCAATCATGGGACTTAACAACCTTGTATTCTTTGAGCAGCTTCAATGCATATGACCTTCCCCGTTATCCTTCTTTTTGGAGGACTCATCACCATTCTTCTTTGTGGAGGCTCCTTCTTGTGCAGAGGTATCCTTTGGCTTCCAAAAGCCCAACCTCATCGTATAAGTCGTCTCCCTCTCTATATACTTGTCCACAATTTCCTCTTGCCTTGCACTGAGCTCTTCCATTGCTTGCATGAATGTTGGGTATTTGGGGTTCATATTGGCTACTGCGTTACACAAGTGATTCAGCTTCGCTTGTGCATAGCGATCATATTTCCTTCTTGATATGGTCCTACTTCGTAAAGGGCCCTAAATTCAGAAGGTTCCTCTGTTGCTCTTGTTGTTGCTCGATGATCTTGTTGTAGCTGCTTTGCATCTATCCCCAGTAAAATTGTCCTTGCTGCTCCTTCATGTACTCCATACTTCCTTGGAGTTGCTGGATACTCTCTTGCATTTGGTCCCATTGTTTTTGATGCTCCCTAAGTTGAGTTACATCTTCTCTTAAGTTGTTGATATTTTCTTGTA
>NC_029788.2:74141336-74160188 GCF_000816755.2 Arachis ipaensis | reverse complement strand
TCCAATTAAAACCTTTAGGGAATTGTGGATATGGTGCTGGTAGTTGTGGGAATGGTGCTTGGACATAAGCTTCTTCTTGTTGTGGTGGCTCCTGTGGTCTTGGCACATGAGCCCTCTGCTCCCTTGCTCTTTGTAGTGGGTTAATGGCCACCACCTTCTCTATATTTTTGGCTGTGATTGGTTTGTTCTGCTCCACCAATATTTCATCAATTACTTTCTCCACTCCAGTCTCATCACAGAGCCTTTAAATGATGCTTGGGAATGTAAGTCTTGTGCTATCCTTGGTGCTCTTCAGCACCCTGTGAATGTTGGTTGCAATCATTTCCACCACATTGATATTTTCTCCTTTCATGATGCTGTAGATTAACACAACCCTTTCCAATGTTACCTCCAAAGTGTTGGAGGTGGGGTTGAGGGATCTTCTCACAAAGTCTAGCCACCCTCTAGCTTGAGGGCACAAATCTCTCCTTCTCAACTGGTTTGGCCTTCCATCTTTGTCATTGATCCATTGTACATTGAGGACACAAATCTTATTCAGAATCTCGTCAAATCCAGGATCAAGTTGCTTTACCCTTTCTTTAGAGCTCCGGGTTAAGCTTGTTCGCCTCACCTCTAGCATCCTTTCCAAGTTTGTAAGGCTATAATCAATGTTCTTCCCCCTCACATAGCTTTGGTAGTCATACTTTTGCCCAGGTTGAGGGACAGCATTGGTATAAAATTCCCTTACTAGGCTCTCCACCACTTTCTTTGGTGGGTTGCAAAGAATAGCCCAGCCTCTATTGTTGATCTCAATGGTGATCTCCCTGTGTTCATCCATTCCTAGTTAGAAGCCAACCTCAGGAGTAATTTGCCTCTTACTCACTCACCCATAAAAATGGTTTTGGTGGAAGAATGAGAAGAACTTGAACTCATTATAGCTTGATGAACCAGAGCTAGCTTCCTTAGTCTTTCTTTTCTTTGATCCAGCGGCCTTTGGTGGTGCCATTTGGATGTGGTTAAAGGAGTTGAAAGGGTGATGAAAAGTTGAAGAATAAAGGAAAAAGGAAGAAAAGAAATTGAAGGTTTGCTCCAACACCAAACTTAGGACTTGATTATCCCAATCAAGAAATAAGAAAGAAAGATGGAAAGAAGGTAAGAAGGAAAGGAAGTCAAGAAAGAGATGAGAGAGTAAAGGTGTTGTATGAGAGGAGTTTGAAGTGTGAAGAAGAGGGTTGGGTGAGTGCATTATATAGAAGAGGGGGGAATCTAGAAGGTGTAAATTAGGTGAAAAGTTTTAAAGCTTTCACACTTGGGAGTGGCGCCCAGCGTGGGGAGAGGCGCCAAACCCCAACTGTTCAGCTTTCTTCTGAATTTTGAGTTCCAAAGTGTGAAGTACACTTTGACTCCTTGACTTGATGAGTGATCAAAGTCATGTGCGCCCCACTTCTCTCCTGAAAATCCAGTCATAAACCCTCATTAGTGATTAGAAAAATTACTTCATATTCTTCCAGTTAAAAGGTATTTAATGGGTGTCTTTTGGACACCAAACTTAAATTCGTTGCATATAGTAATTGGTCTTATGATTGGACTTTATTGTGTACATTATGAGTGGAATAAATTTAATTTTTTCACACTCTTCCACTTCCATTTCATATGTACACAATAAAGTGACTATTTTATGCACCCACTAACTTACTAATTGCCTTCAAACATAAATCCATTAAGATGTACGTATGGATCTTCTTATGGAGGTGGCCACACCAAACTTAATTTTTGGGCTTACTCCCAATATTTATTCAATTATTTTGATGTAAGCTCAAATTAAGTGGGTTAGTGGCCACACCAAACTTAGCTTTTTAGCTAGTTTCTCATCCCAATTAATCAACCTCATATAGAATAGCATGCAAGGTTGTATTGCCAGCAAGCTAGAAAAACTTGTAACATTCAAAGCAAGGAAACTATCAACTAATTAACTAACAACTGAAATTGAAAATTAAACAATCTAAGTGACTAAACATAAACTACTCTAGAAAGCATGAAATTAAAAGGATATGATTGTTGGGGTGCCTCCCAACTAGCGCTTCTTTAACGTCATTAGCTTGACGATCTTTCCTCTTCAGCTGAGGTTATAGTTCACTCTTTGCTCATCCAATGATTCCCCCAAGTAGTGCTTAAGTCTGTGACCATTGATAGTGAAAGTCCTCTCTGTTTTGTCATCCATAAGTTCCACATGACCATAAGGGGAAGCCATGATGACTGTAGTTGGGCCAGACCATCTTAACTTCCACTTTCCTCGGAAAAACTTGAGCCTTGAGTTGTACAATAGCAATTTTTGACCTTCTACAAACTCCCTTCTTGCTAGCTTTTGATCATGCCATTTCTTTACTTTCTCCTTGTAAATCTTGGCATTTTCAAAAGCTTGAGATCTGAATTTATCTAACTCATTGAGCTACAACAATCTTCTTTCCTCAGCAGCTTGATTATCAAAGTTCAACATCTTTAGAGCCTAAAATGCTCTATGTTCAAGCTCTATTGGTAGATGACAAGCCTTTTCAAATACCAATTGGTATGGAGACATGCCAATGGGTATCTTAAAAGCTCTCCTATAAGCCCATAATGCATCATCTAGCTTCTTGGACCAGTCTTTTCTTGAGTTCTCAACAGTCTTCTCTAGGATTCTCTTGAGCTCTCTATTTGAAATTTTAGCTTGACCATTGGTTTGTGGATGGTAAGAGGTGGCTACCTTGTGCTTAACACCATATTTGAGGAGGAGTGTCTCAAGGTGCTTGTTGTAAAAGTGAGTTCCTCCATCACTTATAAGAGCTCTTGGAACCCCAAACCGGCTAAATATGTTCTTCCTCAAGAAGTTTATCACCACTTTGTTGTCATTTGTTGATGTAGCTATGGCCTCTACCCATTTGGACACATAGTCCATAGCCACCAATAAGTAATTGTTTCAGTATGAGGTTGCGAATGGTCCCATGAAATCGATACCCCATACATCAAACAACTCCAACTCCATGATGAATCTTTGTGGCATTTCATTTTTCTTGGGTAAGTTGCCAGCTCTTTGACATTCATTGTACCTTGTCACAAACTCCTTTGCATCTTTGAATATTGTAGGCCAAAAGAATCCACATTGCAACACCTTGGCTGCAGTCCTTTCTCCAGTAAAATTTCCTCCATATGTGGATCCATGGCAATGCCAAAGGACCTGTTGTCCCTCCTCATGAGAAATACATCTTCTTAGAATCCCATCATCACACTTCTTGAAGAGGTAAGGCTCATCCCAAATATAGTTCTTGGCATCATCGATGAGCTTTCTTCTCATATGCTTATTGATGTTGGAAGGTAACTCCCCTATGGCCTTGAAGTTTGCTATATCTGCGAACCATTGAGCTTCTTGAATCATCATCAATTGTTCATCCAGAAAACACTCATTTACCCCAGGGCTATGTGCTTCATCCCCTTCATGTAGGATTCTTGATAGGTGGTCAGCCACCTTGTTCTCTACCCTACTTCTATCTTTAATCTCAATATTAAACTCTTGGAGTAACAAAATCTATCTTATCAGTCTAGACTTGGATTCTTGCTTGGTTAGCAAGTATTTAAGAGTTGCATGGTCAGTAAACACAATGACTTTAGAACCAATGAGATATGATCTAAATTTATCAAATGCAAAGACTATAGCAAGGAGTTCTTTTTCTGTTGTGGTGTAGTTTCTTTGGGCTTCGTTAAGAACCTTGCTAGCATAATAGATGACAGGCACTAGCTTGTCTTCCCTTTGTCCTAAGACAGCACCAATAGCAAAGTCTGATGCATCACACATCAATTCAAAGGGTAAATCCCAGCTAGGTGGTGCTATAATAGGTGCAGAGAAGAGTTTGCTTTTAAGCTCCTCAAAGGCTAGCATACATTCTCTATCAAAGATAAAAGGTACATTAGAGACAAGCAAGTTACTCAAAGGTTTGGCAATTTTTGAAAAGTCTCTAATGAACCTTCTATAAAACCCAGCATGTCCCAAGAAACTCCTAATTGCTTTGTGGTGCACGAATTGTAAATCACACTTTTCACAACTCGTACCACTAACCAGCAAGTGCACTGGGTCGTCTAAGTAATACCTTACGTGAGTAAGGGTCGATCCCACGGAGATTGTTGGCTTGAAGTAATCTATGTTTATCTTGTAAATCTTAGTCAGGAGATTAATAATAAAAATTACTTTTGTTTACTTGTTATGCAGTAATGGAGAACAGATTGAGGTTTTGTAGATGCTCTGTCTTCTGAATCTCTACTTTCCTACTGTCTTCTTCTTCATGCACGCAAGGATCCTTCCATGGCAAGCTGTATGTTGGTGGATTACCATTGTCAATGGCTACCATCCATCCTCTCAGTGAAAATGGCCCAAATGCGCTGTCACCGCACGGCTAATTATCTGTCGGTTCTCACTCATGTTTGGAATAGGATCCATTGATCCATTTGCGTCTGTCAATACGCCCAGCACTCGTGAGTTTGAAGCTTGTCACAGTCATCCCATCCCAGATCCTACTCAGAATACCACAGACAAGGTTTAGACTTTCCGGATCTGAGGAATGGCCGCCAACAATCCTAGCCTATACCACGAAGACTCTGATCATGAACCAAGAGGCTAAGAGATACACACTCAATCTAAGGTAGAACAGAAGTGGTTGTCAGGCACATATTCATAGGTTGAGAATGATGATGAGTGTCACGGATCATCACATTCATCACGGTTAAGTACAAGCGAGTATCTTAGAACAGAAACAAGCGTGATTGAATAGAAAACAGAAGTAATTGTATTAATTCATCGAGACACAGCAGAGCTCCTCACCCGCAATCATGGAGTTTAGAGACTCATGCCGTAGAGATACAATGTAAAACATGAAAATGTCATCAGGTACAAAATAAATCTCTAAAAGTTGTTTAAATACTAAACTAGTAACCTAGGTTTACAGAAAATGAGTAAACTACGATACATAGTGCGGAAATCCACTTCCGGGCCCACTTGATGTGTGCTGGGGTTGAGACTTGATCTTTACACATCCCTAGGCTGTTTTTGGAGTTAAACGCCAGGTTGTAACCTGTTTTGGGCGTTTAACTCCAACTTGTAACCTGTTTCTGGCGTTTAACGCCAGAATAGGGCAGAGAACTGGCATTTAACGCCAGTTTGCATCATCTAAACTCGGGCAAAGTATGGACTATTATACATTTCTAGAAAGCCCTGGATGTCTACTTTCCAACGCAATTGAGAGCGCGCCATTGGGACTCTTGTAGCTCCAGAAAATCCACTTTGAGTGCAGGGAGGTCAGAATCCAACAGCATCTACAATCCTTCTTCAGCCTCTGAATCAGGTTTTTGCTCAGGTCCCTCAATTTCAGCCAGAAAATACCTGAAATCACAGAAAAATACACAAACTCATAGTAAAGTCCAGAAATATGAATTTTTCCTAGAAACTAATAAAAATATACTAAAAACTAATTAAAACAAACTAAAAACTACATGAAATTACCCCCAAAAAGCGTATAAAATATCCGCTCATCAAATATCTTTAGCTAATAGTAAAGTCTAGAAATGTGAATTTTGCTTAAAAACTAATAAAAATATACTAAGAACTAACTAAGTCATACTAAAAACTATCTAAGAACAATGCCAAAAAGCGTATAAATTATCCGCTCATCACAACAACAAACTTAAATTGTTGCTTGTCCCCAAGCAACTAAAAATCAAACTAGGATAAAAAGATGAGAATATACTATAAATTCCAAAATATCAATGAAACTTAGCTCCAATCAGATGAGCGGGACTAGTAGCTTTTTGCCTCTGAACAGTTTTGGCATCTCACATTATCCTTTGAAGTTCAGAATGATTGGCATCTATAGGAACTCAGAATTCAGATAGCGTTATTGATTCTCCTAGTTTAGTATGTTGATTCTTGAACACATCTACTTTATGAGTCTTGGCCGTGGCCCTAAGCACTTTGTTTTCCTGTATTACCACCGGATACATAAATGCCACAGACACATAACTGGGTGAACCTTTTCAGATTGAGACTCAGCTTTGCTAGAGTCCCCAATTAGAGGTGTCCAGGGTTCTTAAGCACACTCTTCTTTTTGCTTTAGACCTCGACTTTAACCGCTCAGTCTCAAGTTTTCACTTGACACCTTCACGCCACAAGCACATGGTTAGGGACAGCTTGGTTTAGCCGCTTAGGCCAGGATTTTATTCCTTTGGGCCCTCCTATCCATTAATGCTCAATGCCTTGGATCCTTTTTACCCTTGCCTTTTGGTTTTAAGGGCTATTGGCTTTTTTGCTTGCTTATTCTTTTTCTTTCTCCCCCTTTTTTTTTGCCATTTTTTCTCTTTTTTTTTTTTGCAAGCTTTTGTATTCACTGCTTTTTCTTGCTTCAAGAATCAATTTTATAATTTTTCAGATTATCAATAACATTTCTCCTTTTCATCATTCTTTCAAAAGCCAACATATTTAACATTCATAAACAACAATATCAAAATACATATGCACTGTTCAAGTATTCATTCAAAAAACAGAAAGTATTGTCACCACATCAAAATAATTAAACTAATTTCAAGGATGAATTCGAAATTTATGTACTTCTTGTTCTTTTATGATTAAAGGCATTTTTCATTTAAGAAAAGTGATGGATTCATAGGATATTCATAAATTTAAGGCAAAAACTCCAATCTTTATTTATTATTTAATGGAAATAATATGAATTAGGCATAAAAGCAGACACTTAGTAATAAGAGAAAGGAAATTAAAGACATAAAGATAAATGACTCTAATTCTAATACTCATGTACTCTTAAAATGGATAAAAGGTTATCACAGAGTTAGGACTTAACAACCTTTATTTTGGGAGGTAGATGCCTCTTTAGTCTGTGGGGTGCTTGGCCCTTCAAGAGATAGCTTCTTGCGCTTCAGTTCCTTCAGTTCACGCCCTTGCTCTTCTTGTTCCCTAAGCAGTTTGCAGAGCATGCTGTTTTGATTTTGCTGTTCTTCCTTCAGTTGATCCATAGCTTCTTGTAACTTGGTGATAGATGCTTTTAGGCGCCCCCAGTATTTAAATTGAGGAATTTCCGGGAGGAACTCCTGTGCTCTCCTCTTGATGGGGTCGTCCTGCACTTGTCCTTCCATTGACTTTTTGGTGATTGGTTGCTCAACTGAGATATACTCATCTACTCCCATTTTTACCCCAGCATCTTTACATAACAGAGAGATCAAGCTTGGATAAGCCAATTTGGCATCTTTGGAGTTCTTGTTTGCAATTTTGTAAAGCTCACAAGAAATCAGCTGATGAACTTCCACTTCTTTTTCCAGCATAATGCGATGAATCATCACTGCTCTTTTGATGGTGACTTCAGAGCAGTTGCTAGTGGGCAGTATAGAGCGCCCAATAAAGTCCAGCCAGCCTCTGGCGACTGGTTTGAGATCTCCTCTTTTGAGTTGGTTTGGGACACCCTTTGTGTTGGTTGTCCATTTGGCTCCAGGGAGGCATATGTCCTCTAGGATTTTGTCCAAGCTCTGATTTGGTCTCATCATTCTCCTATTAAAGGAGTCTGGGTCATCTTGCAGTTGAGGCAGATTGAAGATATTCCTTATTTTGTCAGGGTGGGTGTGAACAATCTTCCCTCTGACCAGAGTTCGATAGTCATAGAATGCGGTTCTAGCTATTCTCTGCCTGTCTATCTGCCACAGATTAGAGTAGAATTCCTGAACCATATTTCTTCCCACCTTTGTTTCAGGATTAGCTAGGACTTTCCAGCTCTTGTTTCGAATTTGCTTTTGGATCTCTGGATATTCGTCTTCTTTCAGATCGAATTTAACTTTCGGGATCACTGACATTAGACCTATTATTTTGTAGTAATGGTCTGAATGTTCTTTGGTTAAGAACTTCCCTTGATTCCAAAGTGGTTTTGGAATATTCTCTTTCTTGCCTCTTGAGTTGGTTTGTTTTCCCTTAGGAGCCATGATCTTGGTGGGTATTGGCTTACTGATCACGGATAAATACACCAAACTTAGAGGTTTGCTTGTCCTCAAGCAAAAGAAAAGAAAGGAGAGGGATAGAGGGAGAGCCAAGTTCAAATTTGTGGATGAGAGGGGGGAGGCCGAACGAGGATTTAAAGGGGAGGGGGTGGGTTTTCGAAAATCTTTTAAAAAGATATGATAGAAAATGTGATTTGGAAAAGATAAGTAAGATAGGAAAAGATGTAATTTAAAATTGAGAAGATATGAAAGATATTTGAAAAAGATAGATTTGTTCTAAAAATATTGTGAAGATTTGAAAAAGATATTGATGAGTTTGGAAAAAATTTGAAAAAGATAGATTTGTTTTGAAAAAGATTTGAGAAGAGGTTGACGAAGAATTAAGAAAGATTTAATTTTAGGATTAAGATATTTTAAAAATTGTTTTGGAAAAGTTTGAAAAATGAAAGTATGGGAACATGTTTATGCAAGAAAAATGGGTGGTAATATGAAATTTTGAAAAAAATCAAGTTGGGAACAAAAACTTCCTTCCATCCACAATCCTGGCGTTAAACGCCCAACTGCTGCTTGTTTTGGCCGTTTAACGCCCATCTGTAGCCTCTTTTGGGCGTTTAACGCCCAACTGTTGCTTCTGGCTGGCGTTAAACACCAGAAATCTTTCGTCACTGGGCGTTTTTCTGAACGCCCAGGATGCTGCAGGTATATCGTTAAACGCCCAGAATGGTGGCCATTCTGGCGTTTAACGCCCAGAAAGGTATCTTTACTGGCATTAAACGCCCAGTAAATGCTTCTTTTGGGCATTTAACGCCCAAATATACCTCTTACTGGCGTTTTCTTGCCAGTGAGCTCCTTCTCCCTGTTTTGTATTCTGAATCCTTCTGTAACCCTGTGAACTTATGCAATTGATTCTTTACCTTGAAGATTATTTAAACTTGTATAATTAAAAATAAATAAATAAATAAAAAGCTTTGCTAATGGCTAGGTGATGAGCGGATAATTTATACGCTTTTTGGCATTGTTTCTACATAGTTTTCAGTATGATTTAGTTAGTTTTTAGTATATTTTTATTAGTTATTAATTAAGATTCACATTTCTGGACTTTACTATGAGTTTGTGTGTTTTTCTGTGATTTCAGGTATTTTCTGGCTGAAATTGAGAGACCTGAGCAAAAATCAGATTCAGAGGTTGAAGAAGGACTGCAGATGCTGTTGGATTCTGACCTCCCTGCACTCAAAGTGGATTTTCTAGAGCTACAAAACTCCAAATGGCACGCTCTCAATTGCGTTGGAAAGTGGACATCCAGGGCTTTCCAGCAATATATAATAGTCTATACTTTGATTAAGGATAGACAACGTAAACTGGCGTTGAACGCCAGTTCCACGCTGCATTCTGGAGTTAAACGCCAGAAACAGGTTACAAACTCGCGTTCAACTCCAAGAGAAGCCTCTACATGTGTAAAGCCCAATGCTCAGCCCAAGCACACACCAAGTGGACCCCAGAAGTGGATTTCTACATCATTTACTAATTTCTGTAAACCCTCGTAACTAGTTTAGCATAAATAGGACTTTTTACTATTGTATTTACATCTTTGGAACATCTTTAGTTTCATCCTTAGATCACGTTTGGAGGCTGGCCTCTCGGCCATGCCTGGACCTTATCACTTATGTATTTTTAACGGTAGAGTTTCTACACACCATAGATTAATGTGTGGAGCTCTGCTGTTCCTCATGAATTAATACAAAGTACTACTATTTTTCTATTCAATTCAAGCTTATTCCTTCTCTAAAATATCCATTCGCACCCAAGAACATGATGAATGTGATGATTATGTGACGCTCATCATCATTCTCACCTATGAACGCGTGCCTGACAAACACTTCCGTTCTACATACAAATAAGCTAGAATGAGTATCTCTTAGATATCTAATAAAGAGGACCGAGTCCGAGATATTAGAATCTTCGTGGTATAAGTTAGAATCCATGGATGGCCATTCTTGAGATCCGGAAAGTCTAAACCTTGTCTGTGGTATTCCGAGTAGGATCTGGGAAGGGATGGCTATGACGAGCTTCAAACTCGCGAGTGCTGGGCGTAGTGACAGACGCAAAAGGATAGTAAATCCTATTCCAGTATGATCGAGAACCGCCAGATGATTAGACATGAAGTGAAAGTGCATTGGACCATTTTCACAGAGAGGATGGGATGTAGCCATTGACAACGGTGATGCCCTACATAAAGCTTGCCATGGAAGGGAGTAGGAATGATTGGATGAAGACAGCAGGAAAGCAGAGGTTCAGAGGAACGAAAGCATCTCTATACGCTTATCTAAAATTCTCACCAATGAATTACATAAGTATCTCTATCCTATTTTATGTTTTATTTATCTTTTAATTATTAAAACTCTATAACCTTTTGAATAAGCCTGACTGAGATTTACTGGGTGACCATAGCTTGCTTCAAGCCGACAATCTTCGTGGGATCGACCCTTACTCACGTAAGGTTTATTACTTGGACGACCCAGTGTACTTGCTGGTCAGCTGTGCGAACTTGTGACAAAGAATTAAGATTATGAACGTGCATATAAAGTTTTCATCGCAGTTACCAAGGAATGGAACTGTCACGATTTCTGCGCATCACTAGGTTGCCTCCCAGCAAGCGTTTCTTTATTGTCGTTAGCTGGACCTTGCTGAGCTTTTAATCTAGCCTCAGCCTTGAGCACTCTTGCTCAACATTGCTTTCAAGATAATGCTTGATTCTCTGTCCATTAACAATGAACTTCTTATTAGAATCAATGTCTTGAAGCTCCACATAGCCATATGGTGACACACTTGTAATCACATATGGTCCCCTCCATCGGGATTTCAGTTTCCCGGGGAATAGCCTGAGCCTAGAGTTAAACAGCAGAACCTTCTATCCTGGTTCAAAGACTCTAGATGATAGCTTTCTGTCATGCCACCTTTTTCCTTTCTCTTTGTAAAGCTTGGCATTTTCGAAAGCAGTGAGTCTGAATTCTTCTAGCTCATTCAGCTGGAGCAATCTTTTTTCTCCGGCTAATTTGGCATCAAAGTTTAGGAATCTGGTTGCCCAGTAGGCCTTGTGCTCCAGTTCTACGGGCAGATGGCAGGCCTTACTATACACAAGCTGGTATGGAGAGGTCCCTATAGGAGTCTTGAATGCTGTTCTGTAAGCCCACAAGCATCATCCAAGCTTCTTGCCCAATCCTGTCTACGGGTACTTACAGTCCGTTCCAGGATTCTTTTTAATTCTCTATTAGAGACTTCAGCTTGCCCGTTTGTCTGTGGATGATATGGAGTTGCCACTTTGTGACTAATTCCATACTGGACCATAGCAGAGTAAAGCTGTTTGTTGCAGAAGTGAGTGCCCCCATCACTAATTAGTGCTCTAGGGACACCAAACCTGCTGAAGATATGTTTCTGGAGGAACTTCAGCACTGTCTTAGTATCATTAGTGGGTATGGCAATAGCCACTACCCATTTGGATACATAGTCGACTGCCACCAGAACATAAGTGTTTGAGTATGATGGTGGGAAAGGCCTCATAAAGTCAATACCCCATACATCAAACAACTCAATCTCCAAGATTCCTTGTTGAGGCATGGCGTAACCATGAGGCAAATTACCAACTCTCTTGCAACTGTCACAGTTACGTACAAACTCTCGGGAATCTCTATAGAGGGTAGGCCAGTAGAAGCCACATTGGAGGACCATGGTGGCTGTTCGCTCACCTCCGAAGTGGCCTCCATATTGTGACCCATGGCAATGCCATAGGATCTTCTATGCTTCTTCTCTAGGCACACACCTTCGGATTATTTCGTCTGCACATCTCTTAAAGAGATAGGGTTCATCCCACAAGTAGTACTTTGCATCAGTAATTAATTTTTTCTTTTGTTGCCTGGTGTACTCCTTGGGTATGAACCTTGCAGCTTTATAGTTTGCAATGTTTGCAAACCATGGTGTTTCCTGAATGGCGAACAAATGCTCATCCGGAAAGGTTTCAGAGATCTCAATAGAGGAAAAGGACGCCCCTTCTACTGGTTCTATCCGGGACAGATGATCAGCCACTTGGTTTTCTGTCCCTTTTCTGTATCTTATTTCTATATCAAACTCTTGCAGAAGCAACAGCCATCTTATGAGCCTGGGTTTTGAATCCTGCTTTGTAAGTAGATATTTAAGAGCAGCATGGTCAGTGTACACAATCACTTTTGATCCTACTAAGTATGATCTAAACTTGTCAATGGCATAAACCACTGCAAGCAATTCTTTTTCTGTGGTTGTGTAATTTTTCTGTGCATCATTTAAAACATGGCTAGCATAATAAATGACATGCAGAAGCTTGTCATGCCTCTGCTCCAATACTGCACCAATGGCATGGTCACTGGAATCACACATTAGTTCGAATGGTAATGTCCAGTCTGGTGCAGAAATAACTGGTGCTGTGACCAGCTTAGCTTTCAGAGTTTCAAACACCTGCAGACACTCTGTGTCAAACACAAATGGCATGTCAACAGCCAGCAGATTGCTCAGAGGTTTTGCAGTTTTTAAAAAATCCTTTATAAACCTCATATAGAATCCTGCATGCCCCAGAAAAGCTTCTGATTACCTTACATTGGCAGGTGGTGGTAATTTTTCAATTACCTCTACCTTAGCTTGATCCACCTCTATTCCCTTGTTCGAAATCTTGTGCCCAAGGACAATCCCTTCAGTCACCATAAAGTGACATTTTTTCCAGTTTAAAACCAGGTTAGTCTCTTGGCATCTTTTCAGAACCAGTGTCAGGTGATCAAGACAGGAGCTAAATGAGTCTCCATATACTGAGAAGTCATCCATGAAGACTTCCAGAAAATTTTCCACCATATCAGAGAAAATAGAGCATGCATCTCTGAAAGGTTGCAGGTGCATTACACAGCCCAAATGGCATCCTTCTGTAGGCAAATACTCCAGATGGACATGTGAATACTGTTTTCTCTTGATCCTAGGGATCTACTGCAATTTGGTTGTAGCCTGAATAGCCATCCAAAAAGCAGTAATAATCATGACCTACTAGTCTTTCTAGCATCTGGTCTATGAATGGTAACGGAAAATGATCCTTTCTGGTGGCTGTATTGAGCCTTCTGTAGTCAATAAACATGCGCCACCCTGTAATTGTTCTTGTAGGAACCAGTTCATTTTTTTTCATTATGAACCACTGTCATGCCTCCCTTTTTAGGGACAACTTGGATAGGGCTCACCCAGGGGCTATCAGAAATAGGATAAATAATCCCAGCCTCCAGTAACTTGGTGACCTCTTTCTGCACCACTTCCTTCATGGCTGGATTTAGCCGCTGGCGTTAGGATTTTTGCTGGTATAGAATTTTATAAAAAATAGTCGCGTTGTAGATATAGTTTCTAAACCGACAGAAATCCCTTCATACAAACGTTTTAGTTGTCACAAGTAACAAACCCCTTTAAAATTAATAACCAAAGTATTTAAACCTCGGGTCATCTTCTCAAGGAACTGCAGGGAGGTATGTTCTTACTATTGGTTATGAAGATTGTAAATTGGGGGTTTTGAAAGTAAGAAACAAGTAATTTGAATGACAAGTAAAATAAATAAATAACTATAAAACACACTTTTGGCAAGGTATGAGAAATTGGAAGTCCTATCCTAGTTATCCTTATCAATGGAGACGAGAATTGAATCTTAATCCCACTTAGTTAGCCTTTACTAAAGCAAGGGAAGATCAAGTGGATTAATTAGTCTGATCTTCAGGTTCTAGTCAATTCCTAAGAAAGGACTGGAATTATTGAAGTTCAACTCAATTAGCAAAGATAACAATTATTGATCACGTTGAGTTTGATACTCCTGAGTTACTGATTTCTTAACCAAGACCAAAAGGGGAAAAGTAAATCAACTCGATTAAAAATATCTTCAGGTTGGAAGTAACAGTAACATAAACAAAAGAGAGCAATCATAAACTGAAATACCTCAAATAACATTAATTAAGAGAATTATCTGTAACATAGAAAAGTTCATAAATTAAATTGAGAAGATAATAAAAAGGAAAGTTGAACCTGATAAAAAGGGACAATCATGAAAGAAAGAAAAATCCTAAATCCTAATCCTAAGAGAGAGAGGAGAGAACCTCTCTCTAAAAACTACATCTAAATCATCAAAAGTAAATAATTGGAGACTCTCCTTTGAATGGATGTATTCCCCCACTTTATAACCTCTAATCTGTGCTTTCTGTACTTGGATCTGGGCCAAAAAGGGCTTCAGAAATCGCTGGGAGCATTTTCTGTAATTTCTGGTGCGTGGCCTCTATCACGCGTCCGCGTGGGTCACGCGGTCGCGTCATCTGGAGTTTTCCTTATCACGCGTTCGCTTCGATCATGCATCCGCGTCATCTGCGTTCTGTTCAAGGCGCGCGTTCGCGTCACTCATGCGTTCGCATCGCGCTCTCTTCGCGCTGGACATGTGGCCGCGTCGTTTACGCATTCGCGTCGCTGCCAGTTTCTTAAAAAATCTCCATTTTGTGCTTTCCTTCAATTTTTGTATGTTTCCTTTCCATCCTTTAGGTCATTCTTGCCTTAGAAGATCTGAAACTACTCAACACACAAATCACGGCATCAAATGGTAATAAAGGGTAATTAAAATAATTATTCTTAAAGTATAGGAAATATGTTTTTCACATATCTCACATAATAAGGAAGGGAAAGTAAAACCATGCAATTAACATGAATAAGTGAGTGAAGGATTAAATAAATCACTTAAATTAGGCATAAAAGATATCATAAAATATGGGTTTATCAACCTCCCCACACTTAAACAATACCATGTCCTCATGCTGAATCCAAGATAAAGAGTAAGGTTAAAGTTAAAGTGGTGGAATCAAATGCAATGCAATCTATTCTAAATGCAACTACCTAAATGAATCATGAAATTCTAATTGTCATTCACTTGTATATAAAACTTACATGTAGTTGAACTAATTCACATTCTCAAGGAGTCAGATATGCATAGCCAAACCTTTGATCATGTTAAAGCACTTTTACAATTGAGATGGGAAAGAAAAATAATTTATAAACTTGCAAGACAATTAACAATTTAAGCAGAGATATATGTTGATGAGCTATTGAACCCTCACTGGATTTTGTGTTTACTCTCTAGTCACTCAGTGTTTATTGGGTTAATCACTCCATTCTTCTTTTTATCCTTACTTTCTATAACTTTATTCTTCATCTAACCAATCAATAATTATAGAATACAGACATACAAAAAATCATGAGGTCTTTATTTAAGGTTGTAATGGGGCCAAGGTAAAGGTAAGAGTGTATGTATAAGGCTAAGTGAGCTAATAAGTGAATCCTTGATTAGTCTAAGATCTCACCTAACATATATATTTATAAAGCAAAGCTTCTTTACCTATTTACCCAATTTTTTTTTCACTTTGTATTGCAAGCTCATAGATTAACTTTAACTTTTATCCCATGTGCATTGATTCTTTTTTTATTTTTCAATTGGGAAACTTGTATCCCCTTTATTTAAATAGAAAAAAAAAATTTTTTAGTGCACATGGTAATTCAATTGTTTTGATTTCACACGAGGATGCTTCCCAAAACTTTTATTTTGAAATGTCTTTATTCTTTTTAACTTTCTACCTTTGTTTTTATCATCCATGTTCCCATAAGGTTCCCCACACTTAAACAATACACAATTTCTATCTTAAGCTAACCAAGGATTCAACTTGGGATTTTATTTTGTTTTTCTGCTTAAGGCTAGTAATGTGGTTTATAGAACAAGAGGGGATTAAAAGCTCACGGGGGCTAACAAGGGTGATGTAAAAGGTAAGCTAATTTGGGATAAGTGAGCTAGAATCAAACAATGGCCTCAATCACTTTCTTGGTATGTATCTATATTCTATAATTGGACATATAAATTAAAACAAAAAATAAAGAACATCAGAATAAAAAAAAAGGGCAGAACACACAGGAATAAAATATTATGGTTTGAATGTAACCATACAATTAAGCTCAAAACTCACAGGCTGTGTGTTCTCTAGCTCAAAAATCATATCTCAGTTATATATGTCATGCAAGTAAAAATTAAGAGTTCCCATTATTCTCAATGTAAATCTTAGGGTGGCTTTAAGGTTTTAGTGTTTCTCCTTGATGAAATGTTGTTAACTAACTATAATGTAATGCTATATATACAAGGTGTGTGGATTGTTTATGTTAAAGTCTCTAGTTTACTTCCTTTTTATTTTCAATTTAAACTAAACTATCATATACTAAAAGGGTAAACTATACTAATTAATCCACCTATTCTATAACTAATAAGTTAGAATTGTAACTAAACTAACTGGGTAAAATTTAAACTAAAGTGCAACATGCAGAAATAGAGTAGAAATACATGAAAAGAGCAATATATAAGTACTAAGAAATAAAAATAAAGATCAAAATACAGAAAAATAACAAAATAAAATAAAAAGAGTCTGTAGTGGTTCACCAAGAAAAATACGCTAGAGATGGCAACCTCCCCACACTTAAAATAAAGCATCGTCCTCGATGCTCACTCAAGCAGGATGTGAAGGAGTGTCATCACTGGAAGGATGGGTGGCTGGAGTCTCTGTGGTGGTGGTCTGAGGATCTGCCTGCTGCAGAGGAGGTGCTGACTTTATAGGAACCTCTGGGTCTGTAGTCTGAATCTGATGCGGCTCCTCCTGCTGTGATGCAGCCTGCTCCGGGCCTGCCTGCTCACCCTCTCTCTGTGGATGGGTCTCCGCCTCATGATCATTCGCCTCCTCCTCAGATGGCTCTGATGGTGTGTCAGGCTCGGAGGGGATGTCACCGCCAGATCGTATTAGCAGCTTTAGGTGCTCATAGCGTCGCTTGCTGCGACGCTCAGATCTCTCATATCGGTGCCGATTGCGGCGCTCCATCTGGTCTAGCTACTGAAATAGGTGGTGCATGAGGTGATAAACTGGCTCTGAGGCAGGTGGAGGTGCAGTGGTGGTAGCTGGGGTAGCAGTAGATGAAGAGGGGCCAGCTGAAGGCGTGGCTGTCTCATCAGAGGCAGTGAGGAATGGAGGTCTGTTGCCCAAAGCCAGAAAGTTACTGCTGTGAGGGATAATCTTCTTGCATTCTGCAGCAGGTGGCTTCTCATCAGCATCCTCCCAAGGCACGTCAGCTCGACGGCCGAGCTGGGTAATCAGATATGGAAAGGGGAGAATGCCTCTGACATGGACCCTGGCCATGTAGTACCGGATGAATCGTGGCAGGTACAGGTCCTTACCCTCCATGACACACCAGAGGAGAGTGATTATAGCGGCAGGTAGCTCCGTCTCATGAGTACTCGGCATAATAAAGTTGCTCAGGATCTGGTGCCAGAGCCGAGCCTCATCATTTAAGTATATCCGCTTGATTCCCTTAGGCATGGTGGTGTTCTGACCCATGACCCATGGGACAGTCGGGTCAAGGGCTATCCTTGCCTTGACCGCATCCCAGTCAAACCTCATAAAGCGCATGTCCTCCTCAGCCTTTTGGTAACTATCAAGCTGATCGGATTTAGGCTGAAGCTGCAGAATATCTTCAATGGCCTCTTCAGTGACCAGTATCTGCTTCCCTCTTAGGTTCACTGCATCTAGGGAAGTTTTGAAGTAATTGCAGTAAAACTCTCTTACCCAAGAAGCAATGACCTTTGTCAAGTTTCTCTCCAGGAAGAACCAGCCTCTTTGTTTGATTTGATCGGCGGTGTATTGCTGGAGTTCTTCCGGAATTTTTAGAGTCCGCTCCAGGTACAGGTTCTTGGAGGATGAAAACACCGGATACTTCAGCTCGCAGTATCTGTTTGCAAACTTAATGGGATTAGTGGCAGGGAGTAGTTGGTCAGCCTTCTCCTGCGGGGTAAAGTGTTTCTCCCGCTAGGAGTCATCATGCATGATGTCCAAGATGGACATAGAGGATTCTCCTCTTTTCCGTTTGCCAGTTGTTGCCTTTCCTTTTCCTTTTCTTTGGGTGTCAGACATCCTGAAAAATAGAAAAACAAGTAGGCAAATAACAAAATAAGCACATAGTGGCAAAGGAGCAGTAGAATAATGAAATGAGTTGAAGAATTGTGCATGTTAGATTGGTTCGGAATTAAAAAGATGAGATGAGAAATTTCAATCCAAAATGCAATATAAATAGAATTCATGTTAATTAGGAAAAACCATAAACATGCCTTGAGTTAAAAAGTAAATGTAAAGAGTGAGTCAAAAAGCAGAGGGGGGTTGTTAGAAAGTGAAAAGTGGTGTTAAATTAAAAAAGAGGTTAGAAATAAAAAATCAGTGAGTTAGTAAAAAGAAAGTCAGAGTAAGTGGCAAGATGATTGGTTTCTAAGTAACAAGAATTTGACAATTTGAAGAAACACACAACTCATATTTAAGCAAGGAAATCAAGTTGTTGATGATTCATATAGATATATCAATAACGAAAATTTGAAATCAAATCATCAATAATGTGATTTATTAATCGGGGAAACAAAAGGAATAGGAATGCTGGCCCGTGCATTCAGGAATTAGTTTGGTGAAAGCTAAGGAAAGCAAAATTGAAAATGCCAAAACCAATACATGAATGAGAATAAAAACAATTTACAGAAAATTGGGCAGCATTCCGGCTAAAATTGGATGTTCCCGAAAAATAAACAGCAAGCAGAATAGTTCATATAAATTAAAATAAACTGCAAATAGATATAAATAATATGAACATGAAAGAGCAGTCGCAATAGCAGCATGAACAGTAAGAATATCATATGAACAATACTTAGATCACAGCAACAGCAGAATTGCAAAAATTATAAAACAAGTAGCAAGAACAGCG
>NC_029788.2:74135997-74141053 GCF_000816755.2 Arachis ipaensis | reverse complement strand
ATAATATCTAACTAGCCTAATTTTGAACATAAAAGGAAAAATATGCAATTAACTACGAATTGAAAGAGTGGCGTTTGGCGGAACCTGGTAGGCGTATGAATGAAAGTAGGGCAGAGAGATGGTAGGGGGTGGTTGTGGTGGTGGCTGACGCGGCGGTTGAGGGGCGGTTGGCACGGCGGTGGTGGCTATTCGGAGGCAGGGGGTTTTCGAGTAGGGGTAATGGGAGGGGTAGGTGTTAAGGGGGAAGGAAGGGAAGGGGTGAGGGTGTTGGTGGTGGGTTACGTGGTGGTGATGGTGGCGCGGTGGGGGTGGTGGTTGCGGAGGGGGCAGTGGTGGTGGAGGGAAGAAGAGAAGAGAAGAAGAAGAAAGAGAGGGAAGGAAAAAGGGGCGCGGCGTCGCGGTCGTGGCTGGGTGGTCTACGGTGGTGCGGCCGGTGGTGGTGGTTGTGGGTGGCGAGGGGTGGAGAGGGGGGTTGCAGAGAAGAGGAAGAAGAAAGGGGTTAGGGGGCACGACAGGGTAGGGTTTCGCATCACTGGAGGGGTTAATGAATTTGAATCCACGCGATCGCGTGGGGCACGCGATCGCGTGGCTGGGGTGGAATGGGGGTTGACACGATCGCGTGAGTGATGCGACCGCATGGATTGGAAAAATGATGAATGATGCGGTCGCATGGGGCATGCGACCGCGTCGCCGGAAATTGTGCGAAACGCACAATTCCAGCGTCGTTTCAGCGCAACTCTCTGTCTCCACTGGGGTGCCATGATATCCGCGTGACGCGGATGCATCGCTCACGCTATCACGTGGGATGGGTGTTATGCAAGTGACGCGATCGCGTCAGGAACGCGACCGCGTGGGTCGTTTTATGTGAAACGCACAACAGCCGCACGATTCCAGCCCATCTTTCTGGGCGTTGGATCTTTACGCCGATTTTCAGATCACGCGGCCGCGTGAATATTGCAGACGCGTGGGAGGTGGTTTTCGCAACTGACGTGATCACATGAGCAATGCGGTCGTGTCGCACGCCCTCTTTTCTTTATATGCAATTATGCAATTATGCAGTATGCAATGCTAATGAATAATATTCAGGTTCAATTGAAAAAAGAATAAAAAAAAATAACACGAAATAAAACTGAAAAAGAAACGACCATACCATGGTGGGTTGTCTCCCACCTAGCACTTTTAGTTAAAATCCTTAAGTTGGACATTAGATGAGCTTCCTGTTATGGTGGCTTATGCTTAAACTCGTCCAGAAATCTCCACCAATGTTTGGAATGCCAACAACCTCCGGGGTCCCAAACTAGGCATGTAAAGCTTCTGAGCAGCTTCAAACAGATTCTCAGGCTCCCGGGGTGACGAATGTCAGAAGAGATTCCAGGATCCCAAACTTTGCTTTTAAATCCGCCTTCGTCTTGATCTATATTTTTCCATCTGGGTAGTTTAGAAATTAGATTTTCACTAGGATAACCAAACGTTTTCCGAGATCCATTCGATTGAACATGATGCCAATCTGTGCACTTCGAGTTGAAGCATGGAACCTTATTGAACCTTGTGCACCAGCTCTGAGTGCAAGCCATTTCCCTCTTACTCTTAAAGCCGCAGAGATCTCTAAGCTGGCCATCTGTTTGAAGCAAACCATATTCAAGTGGAAAAGTAAAGATAAAGGTTAAGGATTGTACCCACTTGAAGCTTGTATTAGGTGGTAATGGCCTTGGGGTAGGTGTTTCCAGTGGTTCTGTAAGTTCTACTCCCTTGTGCTCTTCTGTGAATTTCTCCACTTCCTTGCAGAATTCTTCAAATGCAACATCGTCCTGATCAAAGTCTTCTATGTCTTCCTCATCACTCAAGTCGTAAGCTAGAGGTTGAGAGAAATCTACCTCCGCATCTTCTTCGTATTCACTTGGATAAGGTTCTTCAATCTCAGAGAATTCACTTACGGATGCAAGTTCATTACTAGGAGAACTTGACTTGTGACTATCATCATCAAGGAGATTTGCTTCTTGGATTATTCCGTATAGTTCTTCATAAAAGACTTGCCTTGGGGGTTGTGCACTATCCTCCTTAGCATCAATTGTAACGTCCTTGACAGAATTTTCCACAACTCTGGATTCCCATGGAAGTTCAGCGTCTCCTAAGTCTTCAACCAATTCTTCTTCATTTATAATGACAGCTTTCTCTACTTGTTCCAGTACGAAGTCATGCTCTGTTTTGTCCACTGGAGTTTCTAGTATCTCCTTCATGCTACGCTCTTCATTAGATTGTCCACATGGGGTTGTGGGAGGTCCTTGAATGCCCGAACGTCTAGAAGATAATTGACTTATTGCTTGCTCCAGTTGATGAAGGGTTGTTTGAAGTGGATCTACTATTTCCTTGAGGCGAGCCTGTGATTCTGGAGGTGATGGATTTGGACATGGTACGTAGGGAAGTGGTGGTGTTTGGGAGTAATCGGATTGGGATTGGGGTAAATAAGGATCATATGGTGGTGAATGGTGAAAAGGAACTTGTGAGTGTGGTGGTTCAAAGTTGAGAGGGTGGTCTATAAGCACAGGGTGGGGCTTGTTGGTAGTTACAGGGTGGTCCACCATATCTATCAGCTTGGTATGCATTGTAGAATGGTCTTTGTCCATGATATCTTGGAGGGTGTTTTTGCCTAAAGGGTTGATCAAATCCTCTTGGCTCCATCCATCTTTGATTTCTCTGACCTTGATGAATATTTCTGTTATAGCTTTCACTCCTTTCAACTATATTAGAACCAAACTCAAAGCGAGAGGGGTGAGAATTCATAGTAGCTAATAAAAATTAAAAAGCAAAAATAAAATAAATAACCAGGCAAAATAAAATATTTACAATAACCAACAATAAGGCACACGTTTGACAATCCCCAGCAACGGCGCCATTTTGACGTTAGGATTTTTGCTGGTAAAGAATTTTATAAAAAAATAGTCGCATTGTAGATATAGTTTCTAAACCGACAGAAATCCCTTTGTACAAATGTTTTGGTTGTCACAAGTAACAAACCCCTTTAAAATTAATAACCAAGTATTTAAACCTCGGGTCGTCTTCTCAAGGAACTGCAGGGAGGTATGTTCTTACTATTGGTTATGAAGATTGTAAATTGGGGGTTTTGAAAGTAAGGAACAAGTAATTTGAATGACAAGTAAAATAAATAAATAACTGTAAAACACACTTTTGGCAAGTTATGAGAAATTGGAAGTCCTATCCTAGTTATCCTTATCAATGAAGATGAGAATTGAATCTTAATCACACTTAGTTAGCCTTTACTAAAGCAAGGGAAGATCAAGTGGATTAATTAGTCTGATCTTCATGTTCTAGTCAATTCCTAAGAAAGGACTGGAATTATTGAAGTTCAATTCAATTAGCAAAGATAACAATTATCGATCACGTTGAGTTTGATACTCCTGAGTTACTGATTTCTTAACCAAGACCAAAAGGGGAAAAGTAAATCTACTCGAATAAAAATATCTTCAGGTTGGAAGTAACAGTAACATAAACAAAAGAGAGCAATCATAAACTGAAATACCTCAAATAACATTAATTAAGAGAATTATCTGTAACATAGAAAAGTTCATAAATTAAATTGAGAAGATAATAAAAAGGAAAGTTGAACCTGATAAAAAGGGACAATCATGAAAGCAAGAAAAATCCTAAATCCTAATCCTAAGAGAGAGATGAGAGAACCTCTCTCTAAAAACTACATCTAAATCATCAAAAGTAAATAATTGGAGACTCTCCTTTGAATGGATGCATTTCCCCACTTTATAACCTCTAATCTGTGCTTTCTGTACTTGGATCTGGGCCAAAAAGGGCTTCAGAAATTGCTGGGAGCATTTTCTGTAATTTCTATTGCGTGGCCTCTGTCACGCGTCCGCGTGGGTCACGCAGTCGCGTCATCTGGAGTTTTCCTTATCACGCGTTCGCTTCGGTCATGCGTCCGCGTCATCTGCGTTCTGCTCAAGGCGCACGTTCGCGTCATTCACACATTCGCGTTGCTCTCTCTTCGCGCTGGACATGCGGCCGCGTCGTTCATGCGTTCGCGTCGCTGCCAGTTTCTTCAAAAAACTCCATTTTGTGCTTTCCTTCCATTTTTGTATGTTTCCTTTCCATCCTTTAAGTCGTTCCTGCCTTAGAAGATCTGAAACTACTCAACACACAAATCACGGCATCGAATGGTAATAAAGGTTAATTAAAATAATTATTATTAAATCATAGGAAACATGTTTTTCACATATCTCACATAATAAGGAAGGAAAAGTAAAACCATGCAATTAACATGAATAAGTGTGTGAAGGATTGAATAAATCACTTAAATTAGGCACAAAATATATCATAAAATATGGGTTTATCAGCCGCCTCTGTGGTTGAACCACTGGCTTAGCATCGTCCTCCAATAGGATCTTGCGCATGCATCTTGCTGGGCTGATGCCCTTAAGATCACTTATGGACCACCCAAGAGCTGTCTTGTGTGTCCTTAGCACTTGAAGTAGCGCTTCCTCTTCCAGGGGATTTAAAGCAGAGCTTATGATCACCGGAAAAGTGTCACCTTCTCCCAGAAATGCATATTTCAGGGATGGTGGTAATGGTTTGAGCTCGGGTTTAGGAGGTTTTTCCTCTTCCTGAGGAAGTTTTAGAGGCTCTTTCAATTCCTCTGAATCCTCCAGATCAGGCTGAACATCTTTAAAGATGTCTTCCAGCTCTGATTCGAGACTCTCAGCCATGTTGATCTCCTATACCAGGGAGTCAATAATATCAACACTCATGCAGTCTTTTGCTGTGTCTGGATGCTTCATTGCCTCAACAGCATTCAGCCTAAACTCATCCTCATTGACTCTTAAGGTCACTTCCCCTTTTTAGACATCAATGAGGGTTCGTCCAGTTGCTAGGAAGGGTCTTCCTAGAATGAGAGTTGCACTCTTGTGCTCCTCCATTTCCAGCACTACAAAGTCAGTAGGGAAGGCAAATGGCCCAACCTTGACAATCATGTCTTCAAGCACGCCTGATGGGTATTTAATGGAGCCATCAGCAAGTTGGAGACATATCC
>NC_029788.2:74061614-74097160 GCF_000816755.2 Arachis ipaensis | reverse complement strand
TCCTCTTCCCTCTTCCAGGGGATTTAAAGCAGAGCTTATGATCACCGGAAAAGTGTCACCTTCTCCCAGAAATGCATATTTCAGGGATATGGTTTGAGTATTTCAGGGATGGTGGTAATGGTTTGAGCTCGGGTTTAGGAGGTTTTTCCTCTTCCTGAGGAAGTTTTAGAGGCTCTTTCAATTCCTCTGAATCCTCCAGATCAGGCTGAACATCTTTAAAGATGTCTTCCAGCTCTGATTCGAGACTCTCAGCCATGTTGATCTCCTCTACCAAAGAGTCAATAAGATCAATTTTCATGCAGTCTTTTGGTGTGTCTGGATGCTGCATGGCTTTGACAGCATTCAACTCAAACTCATCCTCATTGACTCTCAGGGTTACTTCCCCCTTTTGGACATCAATGAGAATTCGTCCAGTTGCTAGGAAGGGTCTTTCTAGAATGAGAGTAGCACTCTTGTGCTCCTCCATTTTCAGCACTACAAAGTCAGTGGGGAAGGCGAATGGCCCAACCCTGACAATCATGTCTTCAATCACGCCTGATGGGTATTTGATGGAGCCATCAGCAAGTTGGAGAAATATCCGGATTGGTTTGACTTCTTTAGTTAAACCAAGCTTTCTGATAGTGGATGCAGGTATTAGGTTGATGCTTGTCCCAAGATCACATAAAACTGTCTTGGTGCAATTATCCTCTAATATGCATGGTATCATAAAGCTCCCAGGATCTTTAAGCTTTTTTGGGAAGCTTTTCAGAATGACTGCACTACATTCTTCAGTGAGGAGAACTCTTTTAGTTTCTCTCCAATCCTTCTTATGAATCAAGATCTCTTTCGTGAACTTGGCATAAGAGGGTATTTGCTCAAGTGCCTCTGCAAACAGAATCTTTATTTCAAGAGTCCTGAGATAGTCTGCAAAGCGGGAAAATTGCTTATCCTGCTTCTCTTGGCAGAGTTTTTGAGGATAAGACATCTTGGCTTTGTATTCCTCAACCTTGGTTGCTGCAGGTTTATTTCCTACAGAGGTGGTTGGAGAAGCCTTTTTAGAGGGGTTGTTATTAGCACTTGTGTGTGTCTGATCCCTCACTAGCGTTTGAATGCTAGGGTTAGAAGCTTGATTGGCGTTGGACGCCAACTTCTTACCTGTTTATGGCGTTTGAACGCCAGAACTGAGCTTCTATTGGGCGTTTGACGCCAGCTCCTTGCCTGTTTCTGGAGTTTGAACGCCAGAGTTGTTCCTCTCTGGGCTCTTACTGTCCTCAGAGGGATTTTGGATGATATTTTGCTCATCCTCTGTCAGTTGTTCTTTTTTTTGCTTTCTACTGCTCTGAAGTGAGGTATTTAATGTTTTTCCACTTCTTAATTGAACTGCCTGGCACTCTTCTGTTATCTGCTTTGATAACTGCTGTTTCGTCTGATTCAATTGTGCTTCCATATTTTTATTAGCATTTTTAGTGTCTTGTAGCATCTCCTTGAATTTTGCTAGCTGTTTTGTTAGAAAACACAATTGTTGATTGAGTTCAGCAACTTGTTCTGGAGGACCAAGTTCAGTAGACACTGCTTTGGCTTCTTCTTTTATGGAGGACCCACTACTTATGTATAGATGCTTATTTCTAGCAACTATATCAATAAGCTCTTGAGCCTCTTCAATAGTTTTTCTCATGTGTATAGATCCACCAGCTGAGTGGTCTAGAGATATCTGAGCTCTTTCTGTAAGCCCATAGTAGAAGATGTCTAATTGCACCCACTCAGAAAACATTTCAGAGGGACATTTCCTTAGCATCCCTCTGTACCTCTCTCAGGCATTATAAAGGGATTCATCATCCTCTTGTTTAAAGCCTTGGATGTCTAGCCTTAGGTGTGTCATCCTTTTTGGAGGAAAATATTGATTCAGGAATTTGTCTGATAACTGTTTCCATGTTCTTATGCTTGCTGTGGGTTGGTTATTTAACCACCTTTTAGCTTGATCTTTTACAGCAAACGAAAATAGTAACAGTCTGTATACATCCTGATCTACCTCTTTGTCACGTACTTTGTCAGCAATTTGCATGAATTATGCCAGAAACTCAGTAGGTTCTTCCTGTGGAAGACCGGAATACTGGCAGTTTTGCTGCACCATGACAATGAGCTGAGGATTTAGCTCAAAACTGCCTGCTTTGATGGAAGGTATACAGATACTACTCCCATATGCAGCAGTAGTGGGATTAGCATATGATCCCAGAGTCCTCCTGGACTGTTCATTTCCACTTAGATCCATGATGGATAAAATGGAATTGATATGAATTGCAAAGAAAATATATTTTTGTTTTTATTTTATTGAAGTAGAACAAACCAAATTACTAAGATAAATAAAAATAATAAGATAAAATAGAATAAAATAATTAGAAATTAAAATGTAAATTTCAAAAACCAAGAGAAAAATAATTGCTTAATTGAGAAGATTTGAAAAACTTTGGATATGATTTTTGAAAAAGATTTTGAATTTTGAAAAGATTTTATTTTTAAAATAAAAATCTGAATTTTTAAAAGTAATTTTTGAAAATTCAATTTAAAATAAAGAGAAAAGATATTTTTGAATTTAATGAGGAAAGAGAAAAACAAAAAAATGACACAAGACTTAAAATTTTTAGGTCTAATGCTCTTTGTTTTTCGAAAGTTTTGGAGGGAAAACACCAAGGAACACCAAACTTAAAGATTTTAAGATCGAAACACAAAGAAGCCTCAAGAACACTTTGAAGACTCACAAGAACATAAAAAGAACACCAAACTTAAAACTTTTAGAAAACTAAAAATGAGTTTTCGAAAATAAAAAATAACAAGAGAACACCAAACTTAAAAGTTTGACATGAGATTTAATCAAAGAAAAATTATTTTTGAAAAAGTTTTAAAAGGAAGATTCCCAATTACCAAGAACATAAACACAACGCTCTAGCCAATTGAGTTATAAATTTAAAGTGTTTTTTTTTAAAAAAAAATATTTAATGTATAAATTTTTTTTATATTTTGGATATTAATAATTCAAAAATGCACAATAAAAACAAGAAAAATCACAAAACAAGAAAAACTACAGATCAAACAAGGAAAATAAATAAGAACAACTTGAAGATTAAGAAAGAACAATGAAAACAAATTCGAAAATTTAAAAGAAAATAAAAACATGCAATTGACACCAAACTTAAAATATAAAACTAAACTTAAACAGAAAAACTCTAAAGATTAATAAAGAAAAATGATAAATTTTTGGAAAATTTTTGAAACGAAAATAAAAGACTATGACCCAAAAGACAAAATTTTCCTAATCTAAGCAACAAGGTGAACCGTCAATTGTTGAAACTCGAACAATCCCCGGCAACAGCGCCAAAAACCTAGTGCACGAATTGTAAATCACACTTTTCACAACTCGTACCACTAACCAGCAAGTACACTGGGTCGTCCAAGTAATACCTTACGTGAGTAAGGGTCGATCCCACGGAGATTGTTGGCTTGAAGCAATCTATGGTTATCTTGTAAATCTTAGTCAGGAGATTAATAATAAAAATTACTTTTGTTTATGAAAACTAAATAACATGAAATAAAGGTTACTTGTTATACAGTAATGGAGAACAGATTGAGGTTTTGGAGATGCTCTATCTTCTGAATCTCTACTTTCCTACTGTCTTCTTCTTCATGCACGCAAGGCTCCTTCCATGGCAAGCTGTATGTTGGTGGATCACTGTTGTCAATGGCTACCATCCATCCTCTCAGTGAAAATGGTCCGAATGCACTGTCACCGCACGGCTAATCATCTGTCGGTTCTCACTCATGTTTGGAATAGGATCCATTGATCCTTTTGCGTTTGTCACTACGCCCAGCACTCGTGAGTTTGAAGCTCGACACAGTCATCCCATCCCAGATCCTACTCGAAATACCACAAACAAGGTTTAGACTTTTCGGATCTCAGGAATGGCCGCCAATAATCCTAGCCTATACCACGAAGACTCTGATCATGAACCAAGAGGCTAAGAGATACACACTCAATCTAAGGTAGAATAGAAGTGGTTGTCAGGTACGCATTCATAGGTTGAGAATGATGATGAGTGTCACGGATTATCACATTCATCACGGTTAAGTACAAGCGAGTATCTTAGAACAGAAACAAGTGTGATTGAATAGAAAACAGAAGTAATTGTATTAATTCATCGAGACACAGCAGAGCTCCTCACCCCCAATCATGGAGTTTAGAGACTCATGCCGTAGAGATACAATGTAAAATGTGAAAATATCATCAGGTACAAAATAAATCTCTAAAAGTTGTTTAAATACTAAACTAGTAACCTAGGTTTACAGAAAATGAGTAAACTACGATAGATAGTGCGGAAATCTACTTCCGGGGCCTACTTGGTGTGTGCTGGGGCTGAGACTTGAGCTTTACACGTCCCTAGGCTGTTTCTGGAGTTAAACGCCAAGTTGTAACCTGTTTTGGGCATTTAACTCCAACTTGTAACCTGTTTCTGGCGTTTAACGCCAGAATAGGGCAGAGAACTGGCATTTAACGTCAGTTTGCATCGTCTAAACTCGAACAAAGTATGGACCATTATATATTGCTGGAAAGCCCTGGATGTCTACTTTCCAACGCAATTGAGAGCACGCCATGGGGACTCTTATAGCTCCAGAAAATCTAGTTTGACTGCAGGGAGGTCAGAATCCAACAGCATCTGCAGTCCTTCTTCAGCCTCTGAATCAGATTTTTGCTCAGGTCCCTCAATTTCAGCCAGAAAATAACTGAAATCACAGAAAAACACACAAACTCATAGTAAAGTCCAGAAATGTGAATTTTGCTTAAAAACTAATAAAAATATACTAAGAACTAACTAAATTATACTAAAAACTATCTAAAAATAATGCCAGAAAGCGTATAAATTATCCGCTCATCACTTTGACATTGTAAGGTGGGGGTAATTTCTAAATCACTTCCACCTTGGCCCTGTCCACCTCCATGCCTTTTTTGGAGATTTTGTGACCAAGGACCACCCCTTCGGTGACCATAAAATGACACTTCTCCCAATTTAAAACTAGGTTAGTCTCTTGGCATCTCTTGAGCACCAAGGTAAGATGGTGTAAGCAATTAGGAAAGGAGTCACCAAACACTAAAAAATCATCCATGAAAACCTCAATAAACCTCTCAATCATATCAGAAAAAATGAACAGCATGCACCTTTAGAATATAGCAGGTGCATTGCACAAACCAAAGGGAATACGTCTATATGCAAAAACACCATAAAGGCAAGTGAAATAAGTCTTCTCTTGGTCTTTAGGGTCCACTATAATCTGATTGTAGCCTGAGTATCCATCCAAGAAACAGTAGTATTCATGTCCAGTAAGCCTCTCCAACATTTGATCCATGAATGGTAGAGGGAAATGGTCCTTCCTAGTGGCTTCATTGAGCTTCTGGTAGTCTATACACATCCGCCATCCAATCACTGTTCTTGTTGGTATCAAGTCATTTCTTTTATTTGGCACAACTGTGATTCCTCCTTTCTTGGGAACTACTTGAACAGGGCTCACCCAACGGTTGTCTGAGATGGGGTAAATCACCCCTGCTTGCCATAGTTTCAAGACTTCTTTTTCCACCACTTCTTGCATTGAGGGGTTCAGCCTTCTTTGTGGTTGTATTCAGGGCTTTGCATCCTCCTCAAGAAGGATTTTATGCATGCACATTGAAGGGCTAATTCCCTTTAAATCTAGAAGTGTCCACCATATGGCATCCCTGTGTTGTCTCAACACATTAATGAGCTTCTCTTCTTCTTCTTCACTCAAGCTTGAGTTGATGATTACTGGATATGTATTGTTGCTTCCCAAGTAAGCATACTGATGCACCGCTATTTGGTGGTGCATCCTATGCTGAATTTAAGGGATTTTATGACCTTTTATCCATATTTATTCAATGAAATAGCATGGTTTTATGATTGTCTCTGAGTTTGTGCTTAAGTGTGAGAACATGCTTTTTAGGCACTTAATTACTAATTTTAATTCACCTTTAATTCCACTAGATGCCTTGATGTGTCTGTTAGTGATTTCAGGTTGAAAAGGCTAGGAATTGATCAATGGAATGAAGAGAAAAGCATGCAAAGTGGAGAAACCATGGGAAATCAAGGATTGGGAGAAATTCACTCCACGCACACGCACAGCAGACGCGCACACGAGAAATGATGAGGTCGCATGGCGACGCGTACGCGCACATGACGCATACGTGTAGATGGAAAATTGCCAAACGACGCGTACGCGTGACGTGCGCGTATGCGTCGGTGTTTGATAAACCCCAATTTTGTGGTTTATCTTATGCTTATTTTAGGGGATTTTATCACCTTTTCCAACATTTATTCAATGAAATAGCATGGTTTTGTAATTCTCCCTTCAATTGTGCTTAAGTGTAAAAACATGCTTTTTAGGCCCTAAATTGGTGATTTTAATTCACTTTAATTCCATTCGATGCCTTGATGTGTTTGTTGAGTGATTTCAGGTCCATAAGAAAATTATTAGATGGAAGAATTAAAGAGAAAAGTATGCAAAAGGGAGAATTCATGAGGAAACAAGGATTTGGAGTACATCAACCCACGCGCACGCGCAGCGGACGTGCACGCGTGGAAGTGAAGTTGCATGGCGACGCGTACGCGCACATGACGCATACGCATGGATGGGAAAATTGCCAAGAGATGCGCACGCGTGACCCACGCATACCCGTCGATGCTCGCACGTGACTCACTTAAAGGCAAAATGCTGGGGGCAATTTCTGAGCTGCCTAGGCCCAAATCCAACTTGTTTCTGAGGGTATTTCATGTAGAATTGAATCTTAAGCAAAGGGGGAGCACTTAGTTAGTCATGATGAGCCTTTAGTTTAGTTTCTAGAGATAGAAGCTCCCTCTTCTCTCTAGAATTAGGTTAGGATTAGGTTAATTTCTCTTAGATCTAGGTCCAATTTCATGTTCTCGTCTTGTTTCCTTTATGAATTCTTGCTTCTACACCTTAATTCTCTTAGTTTGTGATGTTAATTTTACTTTTATGCCTCTTTTGTTTTCATGAATGCTCATGTTGGATTTGGTTTACATTTAATGCAATTTGATGTTTGATGTCTCTTTTATTGATGATTTGAGTTGTTGATTTACTTTTCTTGCAATTGGTAGTTGTTAGATTTTATTTTTCTTGCAATTTATTATGCTTTCCTTGTATTCCTTCCAAGTGTTTGACAAAAAGCTTGGAAGGATGTTAGAATAGATCTTGAGCATTCTTGGCTTGGAAAGAGTAATTAGGCAATATTGAGTCATGAAAACCCAACCTATGTTGGTGATCTAGAGTTGTTAGTTAATATGATTTCCATTGACTCTAATCTCTTGCTAATTCTATTAGTAAGTTGATTAGCAATTTTGGATTGAGGTTAGCTAGTCTTGTTTGACTTTCTCTCATGGAAGATAATTTACACCTTCTTCCAACATTGGAGATAATGAAATAGGATAAATTCTTGTTAATTATTGTTATTAGTGACTAGGATGGAAAACCTATGATCTCAATCCTTGCCATGAATGTCTCTCTTTATTAATTGCTTTCTTTACTTTTCTGGCTCATTTTTATTTCCTTGCACCTTTATAAATCAAACCCCCCTTGCACCTTCATAGCCAATAATTGACCACTTCATTGCAATTCCTTGTGAGATGACCCAGAGTCTAAATACTTCGGTTAATTCTCATTGAGGTTTGTACTTGTGACAAAACCAAAATTTTTGATTGGGAGGATTGTTTGTTGGTGTAGAACTATACTTGCAACGAGAATTAATTTTGAGAAATTCTATACCATCACAACAATTCTCACTCATCAGTGTTCGGACGTGACCCACTTAAAGTGAATCCGCTGGGGCAATTTCTGGGCTTCCCAGGCCCAAATCCAACTCATCTCTGATGCTATTTAATCCAAGGACTGAAGAGAAATCACAACTTTTGGGAACACATAGTTTAGTTTTAGTTTAGTTTTAGAGGGAAAGTTAGTTTCTAGAGAGAGAAGCTCTCACTTCTCTCTAGAATTAGGATTAGGTTAGATCTAGATTAGGATTCCTTAGATCTAGGTTAATTTCATGCTTTGATTCACTTTTCCTTTTGCAATTCTTCTTCTTCTACCTTTCTTCTCTCTAGTTTAGCATTTAATTCTTGTAATTCTTTACTTTTATGTTGATGCATTTTTGTTTCTTCTATTTCTCTTTTAATGCAATTTATGATTCATTTGTTGTTATTTAATTCCTTGCAATTGAGTAGTATAGATTCACTTTCCTTTTATGCATTCCAAGTGTTTGATAAAATGTTTGGTTGGATTATAGAATAGATTTTTCTCCTCTTGGCTTTGGAAGAGTAATTAGTGACTCTTGAGTTATCTAATTCCTTTGTTGATTGATAATTAGAAGTTGCTAATTGACTTGAATGCCACTAAAGCTAGTCTTTCATCATGATTAGGCTAGGACTTGTGGAACCAAGCTAATCCATCCACTTGACTTTCCTCCATGGCTAGAAGTTAACTAAGTGGGAGCAATGGACAATTCTCATCACAATTGAGAAGGATAACTAGGATAGGACTTCTAGTTCTCATTCCTTGCCAAGAGCTTTTCTAGTTGATAGTTTATTTCCTTTGCCATTTACAATTCTTGTCTCTTATCTCAAAAACCCCAAAGATACTTCATAACCAATAACAATAACACTTTATTGCAATTCCTAGGGAGAACGACCCGAGGTTTGAATACTTCGGTTATTAATTTTAGGGGTTTGTTACTTGTGACAAACAAATTTTTGTATGAAAGGATTATTGTTGGTTTAGAAACTAAACTTGCAACGAGAATTTATTTGTGAAATTCTATACCGTCAAAAAATCCATTGGGTCTTAGAACTTACACACTTGTTTCATTAATGTCACACATTGGGTCACTCACTCCATTCTAGTGATTTACTTCATTCCAACGATGTATGCTTCCTTGCTTTTACATTTACTTTTCTTACTATCCGGTCTTCTATTTTCAGGATAGAGTCATTATAAGCTAACACGGAAGCAGAGAAAGAACACACAGCACCGGTTGACCTACCAGCTGAAGGTAGCAATCCAGAGAGTCATCGTACCCCCTTGCTCATCTTTGGATGCACCGAGAACGGTGCAAACTTTTAAGTGTGGGGAGGTCGTTTGACCAGTCGGCGTTCTTGGGTGACAAATTTCTAATCCCAACACTTTTTGCATTTCATTTCATTTTTTAGGTCTTTTAGGATTTTAGTGCATTTTCTTAATTTTGCATGTATATATAATAAGCTTAGTCAAAATAATGAAAATTTCCAAGGATTTTATCTATAGGGCACCTCAATTGATTTGAGTAAAAATCTTTCATTGAACTTGCTTGAATTATATATTGTGGTTGAGCTAAGAACACAAGCTTGTGAGTTTTGAGCCTAATTGCGTGGTTACATCATATAACCACTTATTTTCCTTCTTGTGTGCATTGTTCTCTTCCTATGATTGTAATCTTTGGTTTGTTTGATTCTTTATGTCCATTATTTTGTGTATTCATGCATTTATATGATTGAGGCCATCATTTCATTTAGCTCACATGCCCAAGTAGCCTTACCTTGTATCTTCCATTGTTAGCCACTTTGAGCCTACGATCAACCCACTTGTTCTTTAATTTAGCACATTACAAACCTTGAAGCGAAAAATAATAAATGTCCTTAATTTGGATCTTTGATTAGCTTAGGCTAGTGAGTGTGTATCATTCAAGTGTGGGAAAACTTGGGACATTGGTTGAGAAAAAGGGTAGTTTTATATTTTTGTTGAAAATATTGGGAATTGGGTACATGCTCATGTATTGATTAAATGTATAGACCTTATGCATTAATGTTCTTGTATATAGTTTGAAAGAAAGAAAAATGAGAAAAAAACAAAAGAAAAAGAAAAATAATATGGACAAGAAAAGAAAAAAATAGAAAAAGAAAGAAAAAGAAAAAGAAATAAATAAAAAGGGGATAAAATACCCCAAAGTGAAGCTCAATAAAATCAATGCATATGAGTTGTGAAATAAAAAGGAAATGCATGAGTATGTGAAAAAGTGAAAAATGGGTAGTTAGATTAGTACTTAAATTGTATAGGTTGTCATAGGTTAGGTGGGAAGTCTAAGCTTATCAAAGATTCAAATTTCAAGTCCACTTGACCATATACAATCCTACCTTGACCCTAGCCCCATTACAACCTATGAAAAGACCTTATGATAATTGTATGCATGCATGAAATATTTGTTTATTGTTAGATGAAAAACAAATCTTGGAAAGCGTGATTAGGAGAGAATTGAGTGAATCGACCCTAAACACTTGAGAGACTAGAGCAGATACACATCCGGTGATGGTTCGATTGCTCAATTACATGTTTTCACCTATAATCATCACTTTTCTTGCAAGTTTATAAAAATATTTGATAACTCAATTCAAATTGTGGATTAGATTTGCTATTTCCTTAGCCCTTGTGCCTATGTATGTTCTCTTGGGAATTGACTTATTTTGACCAAGTAGTTGCATTCATATAGATAGATTGCATTTAGTTAGTTTATATTTTAATAAATGATGATACCCTTTGTCTTTCTCTTTATTTAAGCATGAGGACATGCTTGGTTTAAGCGTGGGGAGATTTGATGCACCGCTATTTGGTGTGCATCCTATGCTGAATTTAGGGGATTTTATGACCTTTTACCCACATTTATTCAATGAAACAGCATGGTTTCATGATTGTCTCCTAGTTTGTGCTTAAGTGTGAGAACATGCTTTTTCGACCTTTAATTACTAATTTTAATTCACCTTTGATTCCACTAGATTCCTTGATGTGTGTGTTAGTGATTTCAGGTTGAAAAGGCTAGGAATGGATCAAAGGAATGAAGAGAAAAGCATGCAAAGTGGAGAAACCATGGGAAATCAAGGATTCGGAGAAATTCACTCCACGCACACACGCAGCAGACGTGCACGCGTGAAATGATGAGGTCGTATGCGACGCGTACGCGCACATAATGCGTACGCGTAGATGGAAAATTGCCAAGCGATGCATACGCGCAAGGTGTTCGCACGTGACCCACTTAAAGTGAATCTGCTGGGGGCGATTTTTGGGCTTCCCAGGCCCAAATCCAACTTATCTCTGATGCTATTTAACCCAAGGACTGAAGGTGAATCACAACTTTTGGGAACACATAGTTTAGTTTTAGTTTAGTTTTGGAGGGAAAGTTAGTTTCCACTTCTCTCTAGAATTAGGATTAGGTTAGATCTAGATTAGGATTCCTTAGATCTAGGTTAATTTCATACTTTAATTTACTTTTCCTTTTGCAATTCTTCTTCTTCTACCTTTCCTCTCTCTAGTTTAGCATTTAATTCTTGTAATTCTTTACTTTTATGTTGACTCATTTTTGTTTCTTCTATTTCTCTTTTAATGCAATTTATGATTCATTTGTTGTTATTTAATTCCTTGCAATTGAGTAGTATAGATTCACTTTCCTTTTATGCATTCCAAGTATTTGATAAAATGTTTGGTTAGATTGTAGAATAGATTTTTCTCCTCTTGGCTTTGGTAGAGTAATTAGTGACTCTTGAGTTGTCTAATTCCTATGTTTATTAATAATTAGAAGTTGCTAATTGACTTGAATGCCACTAAAGCTAGTCTTTCATCATGATTAGGCTAGGACTTGTGGAACCAAGTTAATCCATCCACTTGACTTTCTTCCATGGCTAGAGGTTAACTAAGTGGGAGAAATAGACAATTCTCATCACAATTCCTTGCCAAGAGCTTTTCTAGTTGTTAGTTTATTTCCTTTGCCATTTACAATTCTTCTCTCTTGTCTCAAAAACCCCAAAGATACTTCATAAACAATAACAAGAACACTTTATTGCAATTCCTAGGGAGAAGGACCCGAGGTTTGAATACTTCGGTTATTAATTTTAGGGGTTTGTTACTTATGACAAACAAATTTTTGTATGAAAGGATTATTGTTGGTTTAGAAACTATACTTGCAACAAGAATTCATTTGTGAAATTCTATACCGTCAAAAAAATCCATTCATCACATACTTCAGGTTTGGGGGCAGGGTCTTCAACTCCAACTTTGGTGCTTCCACTTCCGTCTTGCTTGCCTTGTCTAACATGATTGAGCCTTCTATGATTTCTTGTGGTAGTTCACCACCTAATGTTTGAGGATCTTGCTCCATTACTTCTTCACATTGATCTTCTTCTATGACTCCTTGAACTATCTTTTCCATTGTGTCCACCATCATACATTCTCTAATGGATTCCTTGGGGTAGGTCATTGCAGTGAAAACATTGAACACCATCTTTTCTTCATGTAGCCTTCGGACCCACTCTCCCTTTTGCACATCAATTATGGCCCCAACTGTAGCTAAGAATGGTCTTCCTAATATGATTGATGCATTGGCCTCTTCCTCCATATCAAGCACAAAAAATTATGCTGGAAATATGAATTCTCCCACTTTCACCAACAAGTCTTCCACCACCCCATGAGGAAATTTAAATGTTCTATCAGCTAATTGAAGAGCCATTCTTGTTGGTTTGGCCTCTTCAATTCTCATTCTTTTCATCATGGCTAAGGACATAAGATTGATGCTGGCCCCCAGATCACATAGTGCTTTTTCAATGCTAATATCCCTATGATGCAGGGGATTTAGAAGCTCCTAGGATCTTTCATCTTTTGGGGAGCTTATTTTGTATGATGGTACTACATTCTTCAATGAGCACTACAGTTTCCTTTTTTCTCTAGTTTCTCTTCTTTGTCATTAGATCTTTTAAGAACTTGGCATAAAGTGGCATTTACTCTAGTGCCTCAGCAAAAGGGATGTTGATTTGAAGCCTCTTAAAGATCTCAAAAAACCTAGAAAACTAGCTGTCTTTCCTATTTTTTCTCAGCCTTTGTGGGTAGGGTGCTTTTGGTACATACGACTTTAAGACTTGCTTTGGTGGGGCTAGAGTATGTATCTCTTGTTCTTGCCTGATTTCTGAGTCATTTGCAACTTCTTCTTCTTGAAAATTATGGCTTGAGGGTCTCTCCTTCACCACCTTTCCACTTCTTAGTGTGATGGCCTTGCATTCCCCTCTAGGATTGGTCATGGTATCACTTAGGAATGTGTTTGTAGGCGTTGATATTTGCTTGGATAGATATCCTAATTGTGATTCCAATTTTGAGATTGCTACCCCTTGGTTCTTTATGTTAGATCTAGCCTCCTCTTGGATTGAATCTATCTTCTTTTCAGCTTGTAATTGTCTCTCTGCAACAGTGGCAATACTCCTTGCCAATTGTGACATTGTAGCCTCCAATCTTGCAAAGTTGTTACTGTTATCACATGATTGTAGGGCTGAGGATGATACATCTTGAGAGTGGTTGTTGTGTGGTTATTGATTGGATTGGTAGGGGGCATTATGTGAATTTGGTAGGGTCTATGGTTGTTTGATTGATGGCTGAGGTTGTTGTATTGGTATTGGTTTCCCTACCCAAAGTTTGGGTGGTTCTTCCAACTTGGGTTGTAAGTTTTAGCATTGAGGTCATATGGTTGTCTTGAGGAATTGTTCACATAACTGGCTTGCACCTATTCACATTCATCCTCTGGGCTATCTCCTTCTTGCATAGGTGCTTGAGCATGGATGGCTGAGACTTTATTCTTCTCAATTTGCTTGGTTAGAACTGCTAGTTGAGCTGTGGTCACCTTGTTTTGAGCCAACAGAGCATCCATAGAGTTGAGCTCCATTACTCCCCTCTTTGAGTTTCTATCAGAAGCATAGAAGTACTCATTGTTGGCCACAGTTTCTATTATGTCTATGGCCTCTTCAATTGTCTTCTTCTTGTTGAGAGAGCCTCCTGAAGAGTGATCTAGTTCCTTCTTTGATTCTTGTGACAAAACTTCATAGAATATGTGCAGCTGGACCCATTCATTGAACATGTCCGGAGGGCATTTTCTTGTCGACTCTTTGTATCTCTCCCAAGCTTCATAGAAAGTCTCTCCATCTTGTTGTCTAAAGATTTGCACCTCAGCTCTCAACCTATTAACTCTTTGGGAAAGGTAGAATCCTGCCAAGAACTTATTTAGCACTTCTTCCCAAGTTATCAAACTTTTCTTAGGAAATAATTCCAACCACTTAGATGCTTTATCCCTAAGAGAAAAGGGGAACAACAGCAGCTTATAGGTATCCGGGTGGACACCATTAGCCTTCACTGTATCACAGATCCTCAAAAATGTGGTTAGATGTTAGTTGGGATCTTCCTGTGCACTTCCTCCAAATGAGCAATTATTTTGAACAAGGGTGATGAGTTGAGGCTTGAACTCGAAGTTGTTAGCATGAATGGTTGGTTTTAGAATGCTACTTCCGCAATTTCCTGTGTTTGGGTTGATATAAGAGCCTAGAACTCTTCTCTACTGCCCAACATGGTTACCAGCACCTTCTCCAACATGATTATGCACTTCCTCCTCCATAGTAACGTCTAGATCTTCCTCCACTACTTCCTCTCCAACCATTCCTTTACCTCTTGCTCCCCTCCTTAGTCTAAGGAAGGTTCTCCCAGGTTCACTATCAAAAGAGGATGAAGTTTCTCCTCCTTTACCTGTCATACATTCAGCAAACAAGCAAGCAAAGGGCAAGTGAAGGAATCACTCTTGTCAGGACTTATGGTTAGATTGATTGGTACAATTGATCAAATAGTTATTGAATTAGTATGCTAAAATGGAAATATATACAACGAACAACTGGAAACACAAATGCTAAAGGAATGAAGAGAATAAGAAATTGAAATTAAAGGAATTAACAATGTAAATTAAAAAAATGCTTAATATAATTACCCATCAATTTAGTCATTGTCAATTTCAAACCAATCCCCGGCAACGGCGCTATAAAACTTGATGACTGGAATTCCCTCACTATATAATGAATCCGTTCCTTGGCAAGCGCACCAAAGTATCGTCAAGTAATAACCCACTATGAGTAGGGTCGAATCCCACAGAGATTGGTAGATTGAGCAACTTTAATCAATGGGTGAATTAGTCAAGCTAAGCAATAGAGATTGTTAAATGCAGAATTCTAAATTAGCATAAATGTAAATGACTTAAAGGTAAAGAAAAGCAATAAAGTGCAGAAAAATAAATAACAAGAATGTAAAGTGCTAGAACATAAATGACTGAATTGTAAATGGGAAATGGGTAATAGCAGAAATTAAAGAATGGGTAAGATAAGAATATGGGAAATTCATTGGGATTAGGAGATATTGCTCTCTTTGGATTAGATCTAGATCATCTCATCTTTAATCATGCAACTCATTGACCTCTTGCAATCATGATTGATTGAACCCCAATTCCTTGGTGATTTAATCTCTCAAATCTTGATAATCAGCCAATTCCTTAGTCTAATTGCTTATGAAGAGTCCCTAATTATACCACACATCCTCATAGATCCAAATAATGGGTGGATTTTATGTCACCATATCCAATCCCCAAACCCAGATCTACTCAAGTGTGAGAAGGGATTTCAAGCATGGTTTCATGTTTTCTTTTCCAAGGTTCCCATGAAATCTATTTTGCATTCAACCTCTTTTCCAAGATGATTGAACACTAAGCATGAAGAACGAAATTCCTTCTAGAAAATCAAAGAGAAGATGAAGAGAAGAAGAAATTCACTATCATTAATCTATCAAGTACAACAGAGCTCCCTCTACCAATGAGAGGAAGTTTAGCTACTCATAGCTTAGAGAAAAGTACAAGAGATGGAAGAAGATGAAGTGAAGTGTGTAACTAAAACTAATCAGTCACTCTCCTTTTTAACCCCCCTTCAGTACTCTCAGGGGGTATTTATACTACTCCTATTACTAGAAAAGGAAAATTACAAAAAGGGGCTATTTATACTACTCCTCAGCTTGGCTTGGCGTGCCACGCCTGGCTCCTAAGTGGCACGCCCTTCTCATACAGCTAGCCTGGCGTGCCACACCTTCGAGCTCAAGTAGCACGCCCAGTGTGATCTCCTTCTTCTTCCTCTTTGGATATTTGAACTGGCGTGGCACGCCCAGAATCGGCGTGCCACGCCCTCAGAAAAGTATGATCATCCTCCTCTGGAATGTTGAACTAGTGTGGCACGCCCAGTGTTGGCGTGCCATGCCCTCTATGAACTCTTCAGCCTTCTCCTCTGGAAAATACACTTGGCGTGCCACGCCTGGCCTTGGTGTGCCACGCCCATTGTGCTTCATCTCCCTGGCGTGCCACGCCTAGCCTTGGCGTACCAGGCCCATTGAAAGCTTCATGGACTTCTTCTCTGGGTTTGATAACTGGCATGCCATGCCCTTAGCTGGCGTGCCATGCCCATTGAATTTCTTTCACTTTGTTCTCTGGACTTGCTAACTGGTGTGCCACTCTCATTCAAATCATTGGCGTTTGCACCAAGTGGCACGCCCAACACACACGCCCAGCTGCTCCTTCTTGTTTCCTTTTTCTTTTGTTGCTCTTTTCACCTGATATTCATAAAAAACTCGTTTCAAAGCAATGTACCATAGAATTCATCATTTAGTTCATGAAATTGCATTAATTGAATGAGATTGCACTATTTCTATGACCCTTTTAGATAAGAGAAAGAGGTAGATGATGCAAGTCATCAGAAATCAAACTAAAGGATACGAAAACATCCGATTGCCTCTAGACAAGCGCTTCTTTAACGTCACTAGCTTGACGGTCTGTTCTGCTAGTTTAGCAGATGAGTGGACCTTTGGTAATCAATCTCGCCTCCAACATAGTGCTTTAACCTCTGGCCATTAACTGTAAACCTTCTGTCAGAATTGTCTTCCTGAATTTCCACATGACCATACAGTGATGCTCTAGTTACCACAAACGGTCCTGACCATCAGGATTTCAGCTTTTCAGGAAAGAGTTTAAGCCTTGAATTGAACAGAAGCACTTTCTAACCCAGCTCAAAAACTCTGATGGCAATCTTCTTGTCATGCCATATCTTAGTTTTCTCCTTATAGAGCTATGCATTTGATAAACCCCAATTTTGTGGTTTATCTTGTGCTTAATTTGGGGGATTTTAGCACCTTTTCCCACATTTATTCAATGAAATAGCATGGTTTTGCAATTCTCCCTTGATTTGTGCTTAAACATGAAAACATGCTTTTTAGGCCTTAAAATAGCTAAATTTACCACTTTAATTCCATTTGATGCCTTGATATGTTTGTTAAGTGATTTCAGGTTTAGAAGGCAAGTATTGGATGGAAGAAGTGAGGAGAAAAGCATGCAAAGTGGGAGAACTCATGAAGAAATGAAGGAACCGTAAAGCTGTCATGCCTGACCTCTTCACACTCAAACAACCATAACTTGAGCTACAGAGGTCCAAATGAGGCGGTTCAAGGGATGCCCACGCGCCATGTATGCGTGCGCGCCGATTGAGCACGTGGTTCACTAAAAGTGAAATCGTGGCCAGCGATTTCTGAAGCATTTTGGGCCCAATCCAACTCATTTCTAATGCTATTGAACCCAAGGATTGGAGGGGGAATGAACCAACTAGTCATAGTTTAATTTTCATCATGTTTTAGGTAGAATTCTAGAGAGAGAAGCTCTCTCATCTCTCTAGAATTTAGGATAGTTTAGGATTAATTTTCTTAAATCCACTTTCAATTCTTATTTTGATTTAGTTTTCCCTTGTTAATTCCTTGTTATTACATTTTAATCTTCTTAATTTCTCTTGATCATTTCCTTTAATTTGTTGCTTTTATGTTCATGAACCTTGTTGGATCTCAATTTTCTTTAATACAATTTTTATGTTTCCATGTTCTTTTATGTTGATCTTAGTTGCTATTGTTGATTTCTTGCTTTTGTTAGTTATGGGTTCCTTTAATTCTTTCATTTTATGATGTTTACTTTTCTTGCACACTAAGTGTTTGATATAATGTTTTCTTTAGTTCTTGAGTAGTTTTCTTTGCTCTTGGCATAGGCTAAGGGAATTGAGTGACCTTGAGTCATTGGGTTTCAGTGAATTGGTGATTTGAGAACCCTTGGTGATCAATTTGATACTCATTGATACCAACCCACTACTAATCTAATTAGTAGATAGGTTGGGACTTATGGGTTGATGTGATCAAGCCTATTTGACGTACTTCAAGCCTAGGAGTAGAAATTACGTACTTAACGCTTTTGGAAGTAAACTTAATAGGTTGGCCTCTCATAATTATCAAAATATGGTTTGTAGACAAGGATGGTGATTGATAAACCACTATTTTACGATTTATCTTGTGCTCCATTGCATGGATTTTATCAAGTCCTTACCCACTTATTCATAGAAATCGCATGTTTTACGTTTTCCTTCCTGATTTTGTGCTATGATTGAAAACATGTTTCTTTGACCTTAATTTTATTAATTTTGATCCTCTCTTATTACCATTCGATGCCTTGATATGTGTGTTAAGTGATTTCAGGGATTACAGGGCAGGAATGGCTTAGAGGATGAAAAGGAAGCATGCAAAAGTGGAAGGAACACAAGAAACTGAAGGAACTGCTAAAGCTGTCCAACCTAACCTCTTGGTACTAAATCGACCATAACTTGAGCTATAAAGGTCTAAATGACGCGGTTCTAGTTGCGTGGAAAGCTAACATCTGGGGATTCACAACGATATATAATTTACCATAGTTGCCCCGAAGCCAGGCGACGTGAACGCGTAGATCACATGGACACGTGATCTGGCAGAAAACCCAATCCGCGCAAACGCGTGGATGACGCTTCCGCGTCACTTTCCTGCAACCTGTACGTACCAGAAATCACTGGGGGTGATTTCTGGGCTATTTTTGACCCAGTTTTTGGCCCAGAAAACTCAAATTAGAGGCTATAAAGTGGGAGAATGCATCCATTCATGCAGATGTCTTCCATTATTCACTTTTCATTTTTTAGATGTAGTTTTAGAGAGAGAGAGGCTCTCTCCTCTCTCTTAGGATTTAGTTTTAGGATTTAGGATTATTTCTTCTTCATCACAGGTTCAATGTTCCTTTAATTTATTTTTCTACTTTTATTTTATTACTTTAATTGATATTTATCTTTTCAATTTAGCTTATAAACCTTTCCATGTTAGATTTGAATTTATGTTTAAACGTAATTTGAGGTATTTCAGATTTATGATTGCTTTATTCTATTAATGATGTTTTCAATTTAATTTAGATATTTTCTTCCTTTAGATTTGGTTAAGTAATTGGTAACACTTGAGTTGTCAAACTCAGCAGTAGTTGAAATCGGCAGATTACTAATTGATCTAGATCGCTCTAAAACTAGTCTTCCCACAGGGATCGACTAGGACTTGAGGATCAAACTAATTAGTCCACTTGACTTTCCTTTGCTTTAGTAAAGGTTAACTAAGTGGGATTAAAACTCAATTGTCATCACCATCGATAAGGATAACTAGGATAGGATTTCCAGTTCTAATACCTTGCCAAGAGATTTTATTATTATTGTTTTATTTTTCTTGTCAATTAAATTACCTGTTCCTTATTTTAAAAACCCCCAATTTACAAGACTCATAACCAATAATAAGAACACCTCCCTGCAATTCCTTGAGAAGACGACCCGAGGTTTAAATACTTCGGTTATCAATTTCAAAGGGGTTTGTTACTTGTGACAACCAAAACTTTTGCACGAAAGGATTCTCTGTTGGTTTAGAAACTATACTTACAATGCGATAATATATTTGTGAATTTCTTTACCGATAGAAAATCCGATCGTCAAAATGGCGCCGTTGCCAGGGAATTGCAAACGTGTTCCTTATTATTGCTTATTGTAAATATTTACTTTTTGCTTGTTTATTTGTTTTTATTTTTGTTTTTATTTTTTCTTTTTCATAAATTAAGAGGTTATTGGTTTTTATTTAGTTATTGAAAATTTTTCGAAAATTTGTTCTTCATGTTCATCTTGACCTTCAAGTTGTTCTTAGTTGTTTTCTTCGTTTTGATATAAAAATTTTAAGTTTGGTGTCATTTTATTATTTTTCTCTTTCCTCATTTAATTCAAAAATATCTTTTCTCTTTATTTTAATTGAATTTTCGAAATTTTCAAAAAAAAAAATTTCAGATTTCTATTTTAAAATTTTTATCTTATCTTATCTTAGTTTTAAATTTCAAAATTCAAATCCTTTTCAAAAATCATATCTTTTTCAAAACTTTATCTTATTTCAAAATCAAATTTTAAATTTCAATATTTTAAATTTTAAATTTCAAATTTCAAAATTCAAAAATTCAAAATTCAAAAATTCAAAATTCAAAATTTAAAAATTCAAAATTAAAAATTCAAAAATTCAAAATTCAAAATTTAAATTTCAATAACCTTTTAATTTGAATTTGTTTTTATTTTCGTTTTTAATTTTTATTTGCTATTCTGAGTTCTCACCCCCATCGCTTTAAGTTTGGTTCCAATGTTGTTGTAAGGAATGGAAACTATAATGAAAATAGGCATCAAAGTTGGAAGAATCAAAGATGGGAAGAGCCATAAGGATTTGATCAACCCTCTTGGCAACAACCCCCTCCAATGCACTATAACCAACAACCATTCTGTGATGCATACCAAAACGATGACTATGGTGGACCCCCTTGTAGTTACCAACAAGTGTCGCCATATGCTTATGAACCATCTCCTCAACACAACTCTGGACCACCATACTCACAAGCCCCTTATCACCAAACACCACCATATGACCCTAACCTATATCCACCACACCAACCACCATAAGAACCACACCCAGAACCACCACCTCAATATTCACCATCTCCATATCCTTATCAAGAAGAACCACCTTCCTATTATGAACCCTTTCTCCAAAATAATGAACCCTCATATCCACCCCAATCTCCAATAGATGACATCCTTCGTGGTCTTCTTCAAGGGCAAGCGAAGATGCAAAGGGAAGTATTGGAACTCTCGACTGCCTTAACCGAGGTAGTAAATAAATTAGCTTCTCAACATCTGAGCACTCAAAGTACTCCCATGGCTGCATGTGGAGAATCAAAAGAAGAGCGTCGCATGAAGGAGACACTAGAAACTTCGGTGGACAATGAGAAATATGGCTTTGTAATGGAACAAGTGGAGAAAGCCATAATTGTTGCAGAGGAAGAAATGGTTGAAGATTTAGGAGATGCTGAACCTCTATGGGAATCGAGAACTGTACAGGATTCCACCGAGAAGTTTGAATTTGATGTTGAAGAGGGTATACAACCTCCAAGGCATATCATGGCTGAAGATTTTGCGGAGGTTGATCAAGAGATGGAGATTAAAGAAGAGGAAGCATAACCTCCCATGCCCTTGGTAAGCCATAAAGAAGAGTTTGATTTGGAAGAAAGATACCAAGAGGAAGAGGTTGGAATTGAAGAAGCTCGCAAAGAGGTGGAAGTTGTCAAGGAAGAGCACAAGGGAATGGAGCTGGAAATCACCTTACCACAGTTGCTGGAGACCTCTTTCCCAAAGCCATCACCATCCATCCCTTCATTCAAATGGGTAAATCTCTCATCTCTAAGCTTAATTAGCTCACTTGAATATGCTTTGCTTGAAACAGATAGTTAGCTTAGAGCTCTTTATGGCTTTAAGAGTAAGAGGGAGATGGTTAGTGGTAGGAGTCGTCATGCAAGATTCAATATGGTGGAAAGCTCAAAGTTTAAATGCAAAGGTTAGTGTAAAGCTCAACTGAATGGGTCTAGAGAGTTGTTTGGCTGCTTTAGTAAGAATTCAGATTGCCTACCACCCGGTTGGAACACTAATGATCAACAAGAAGACGGGGGCAAAAGCAAGGTTTGGGACCCCGGAATTCATTTTGGCAATCAACACTCTTGGGGCCTTGTCACTTGCTTTAACTTGCTTGAAGGCTTTCTGCGCCTAGTTTGGGATCCCGGAGGATACTGGAATTGCAAACATTGGTGGAGATTGAAAGATCAGTACAAGCACAAGCCACCATAACAAAGGACTTCCCAAATGTCCAACTTAAGGACTTTAATTGAAAGTGCTAGGTGGGAGACAACCCACCATGGTATGATCGTTCCTTTTTCAATTTTAATTTTATTTTCTTTGTTTGTTTTTAAGTTTCATTTTATTTCATTGAACCTGGAATTATTCATAACATCCACATTAGCATTGCATTTTGCATTCTACAAAAAAAAAAACACGCACACAACGCGGCAGCGTCGCTGACGCATCCGTGTCACCAGTACGTTTTGAAGAAAAGAGAATTAAACGGAGAGTCACGCGAGAGCGTGGCTGAAGGCATGCCTTTGGCACAAACATGCCCACGCATCCGCATCAACCACGCGGCCGCGTCATTTGGAAATTACGCCTCCCACGCGTCCGCGTCACCCACGCGAACGCGTGACCCTAAAAATCGACGTAAAACGGGTGTATGGCAGCAAGTTGTGATGGAGTGGGGCTGGAACCGCGCTAAAAGCACAAACCCCACCACGCAAACGCGTGCCCCACGCATCCGCGTCATTTTTCAAAGTATGGCCATTCACGCGATCGCGTCAACCACGCTACCGTGTCACCCAGATTTTTGGCAAAATGCATTTAAAACAGAGAGTTGCGCGACCGCGAGGCTGCCCTCACGCTAATGGCACAAATCACTCCACGCGAAAGCGTGACCCATGCATCCGCGTCACTTCATAGAAGCGCTATCTGCGCGAACGCGTAACCCACACGCTCGCGTCGCTTGCGCCGCACAACTTATCCAGATCAGCGCCAATTATCTTATCTTTTCTTTTCTAATCCTAATTTCTTCTATCTTTTCTTCTTTCTTCTTCCTTTTCTTACTTTCTTCTTATTCATCTCTTTAACTTTTCATCCCTCTTCATTTTCATTCTATTTCATCTAATTTATTTGCATACTTTCATTCATTGCATTATTTTTATTGGTGTTAGAAATTTATTTGGGTCATTATTTTCTATATTTTGCTTGTGGATTATTAAAAGGAATTGTTTGACAATTATATATTACTTTTTAAAGGGTTGCTTGCATTTTCAATTTAATACATTCAATAACTTAGTTACCATGCATGATATGTGTTTGTGAAAATGCCCATATGGCATTATGCACTATTTTTAGATTTCTTTTATTCTACTACTCTAAGTGCTTGCTTTTCACAAAACCCTTTTTATATTTTATTAATTAAATATAATTGTTATTCAAACATGTTAGTTTGAAAGACTTGGTAATCTAACTTGGACATGGAATGCTTGATCTGTGCTACTCATGCCTTTGCCAGCATGCCAATAAACATCTTGCATTTAATTGTCATTACATGCACTTGCTATATTTCCATTGATGAACTTTTCACATGTAGTTATGACCATGTGTTAACGTCATTCTTCTTTATTGTGCATTGATTACCACCTTTCCCACTCTCTTCCTTGCTCTAACCCTTAGCTTTAAAAGTTACTTTCTTTTTCCCTTTTCAGGGTGGCCACCAAGAAGGGTAAAGAGAAACCTACTCCCAAACCACTGGCAAGAAAAGGAACAAAAAGAGCCCCAGCTGAGAAACCACAACCCCCATCCACTTGCGCATCTTAGCATGCACCAAGGATGGTACAATCTTTAAGTGTGGGGAGGTGGATACCGATCTCCGTGGGTTAGTTATTTCCTCTCAAAACACCAATGTTTAAATTTTCTTTGTAGTTAGATGTTGCATGTTTGATTACATATTTGTTTGATTTTGTGCATTTAACCACTACTTGGTTAAAGTAATATTTTCTTTTTCAAGAAACTTTTTATATCATTTCACTAATTTAAATTAAAATTTTTGTTAAACTTGTTTGAAGAAATATTATACTGGAACATGGTTTAGAGCTCAAACACACAAAACCAGTGAGATTTTGAGCCTATTTGAATTGGTTGCATCTTATCAACCAATATTTTATTTTTGGTGTGTGTTTTTCTCTCTAAAATTGTGATCTTTGTCTTTCTTAATTCTATATTTCCATGGTTTGATGTATGTATGCACTTATATGATTGTGGCCTTTGTTTCACTGAGCTTACATACCCATATGGCCTTAACCTTTTCATTATCCATTGCAAACTAATTTTGAGCCTATTTTACCCCTTTGTTCTTTACTTTAGCTCATCACTAACTCTAAGCGGAAAACAATAATGTCCTTAATTTGAATCCTTGGTTAGCGTAGACTAATGAGAGTGCTTATGATTTTAAGTGTGGGAAAAATGGGTTTGGAAACGTTTGGTTTAAGAATTGGGCATTGTATATCTTTATGAAAATGTGAAAGAAATGTTTAGGACATATTCATGCATTCCATAATTTAATCATATGCATTGAGAAAAAAAAAGCTAAAAAAAAGGAGAAAAAGAAAAAGAAAAAAAATAAAGGAGAAAAAGAAAAGAAAAAGAGAAAATAATAAAAAGGGGACAAAATGCCCCAAAGTAAATGGTGAAAGCAATGCATATGTACTGTACTTGAAATTAGAATGCATATGTGGAAAACATGGTTAATGGATAGTTAGATGTGGTATTATGATTACATGGATTGTCTAAAGTTAGGTGGAAAGTTTAAGTTAATTAAGGATTCAGATTTTAGTCCACTTAGCCAAATACAATCCTACCTTGACCCTAACCCCATTACAACCCTTAAAAGACGTCTTGATATGTGTATTTGTGCATCAAATTTGTGTTGATTGGTAGAAGAAAAGCAAGCCTTAGAAAGCAAGGTTAGTAGAGGGTTGAGAGAATCGAACCTTAAACACATAAGTGATTAGAGTGTATACACTTCCAGTGAGGGTTCGATGCTCGATTCCTTGTTCCCAGCTTTCATGAGCTATCTTCTTCTTGCAAATCTATTTGTACTTCATTTTTATTATTTGAATTAGTGAAATCCAGTTCATGTATGTTCTTGGAAGATTTATTTACTTTTAACCAAGTACGTAGAAATATTCTGCATGTAGTTGCATTCATATAGATAGGTTGCATTTCATACATTCTATCATAGCTCTTCACCCCTTTATAGCTTCTCTTGAGCTTAGCATGAGGACATGCTAATATTTAAGTGTGGAGAGGTTGATAAATCACTATTTTACGATTTATCTTGTGCTCAATTGAGTGGATTTTATCAAGTCCTTAACAACTTATTCATAGAAATCGCATGTTTTACGTTTTCCTTCCTGATTTTGTGCTATGATTGAAAACATGTTTCTTTGACCTTAATTTTATTAATTTTGATCCTCTCTTATTACAAGTCGATGCCTTGATATGTGTGTTAAGTGATTTCAGGGATTACAGGGCAGGAATGGCTTAGAGGATGGAAAGGAAGCATGCAAAAGTGGAAGGAATACAAGAAACTGAAGGAACTGCTAAAGCTGTCCAGCCTGACCTCTTGGTACTAAATCGACCATAACTTGAGCTACAGAGGTTTAAATGACTCGGTTCCAGTTGCGTTGGAATGTGTGGATCACGCGGACGAGTGACCTGGCAGAAAACCCAATCCACGCAAACGCGTGGACGACGCTTCCGCATCACTTTCCCGCAACCTGTACATACCAGAAATCGCTGGGGGCAATTTCTGGACTGTTTTTGACCCAGTTTTTGGCCCAGAAAACTCAGATTAGAGGCTATAAAGTGGGGGAATGCATCCATTCATGCAGATGTCTTCCATTAATCACTTTTCATTTTTTAGATGTAGTTTTAGAGAGAGAGAAGCTCTCTCCTCTCTCTTAGGATTTAGTTTTAGGATTTAGGATTATTTCTTCTTCATCACAGGTTCAATGTTTCTTTAATTTATTTTTCTACGTTTATTTTATTACTTTAATTGATATTTATCATTTCAATTTAGCTTATAAACTTTTCCATGTTAGATTTGAATTTATGTTTAAACGTAATTTGAGGTATTTCAGATTTATGATTGCTTTATTCTATTTATGATGTTTTCAATTTTATTTAGATATTTTCTTCCTTTTGATTTTAGTTAAGTAATTGGTAACACTTGAGTTGTCAAACTCAGCAGTGGTTGAAATTGGCAGATTACTAATTGATCTAGATCGCTCTAAAGCTAGTCTTCCCACAGGGATCGACTAAGACTTGAAGATCAAACTAATTAGTCCACTTGACTTTCCTTTGCTTTAGTAAAGGTTAACTAAGTGGGATTAAAACTCCATTGTCATCACCATCGATAAAGATAACTAGGATAGGATTTCCAGTTCTAATACCTTGCCAAGAGATTTTATTATTATTGTTTTATTTTTCTTGTCAATTAAATTACCTGTTCCTTATTTTAAAAATCCCTAATTTACAAGACTCATAACCAATAATAAGAACACCTCCCTACAATTCCTTGAGAAGACGACCCGAGGTTTAAATACTTTGGTTATCAATTTCAAAGGGGTTTGTTACTTGTGACAACCAAAACTTTTGCACGAAAGGATTCTCTGTTGGTTTAGAAACTATACTTACAACACGATAATATATTTGTGAATTTCTTTACCGATAGAAAATCCGATCGTCAGTGATCTAAATTACCTATGTCTAGCCAAGAGTACTAATCAAAATGGCGCCATTGCCGGAGAGTTGCAATGGTGTTACATTATTGGCTATTGTGAATATTGTGAATATATTTGCCTTTTGCTTATTTCTTAGCTCTTGTTAGCTTTAGGACTTTTCTTCTCATTTTTGTTAGTTTTTGTTTCTCTTTACTACTATAAATTCTCACCCCTTTGGCTATGAGTTTGGTTCAAATTATGTTGTAAGAAATGGGAGCTACAATGAGGATGTGCATCAAGGATGGAACAATCAAAGATGGGAGGAGCCTCAAGGGATTGATCAACCTTCTTGGCAACAACAACCTCCGGACTCTTATGGGTATAATTCCAATCCTAATGCATATCAATCTAATGGATGTGGTGACCTTTATTGTGATTGTCAACAACCACCACCATATGCCTATGAACCACCTCCTCAACATAATTTTGAACCACCTTACTCACAAGCCCCTTTTCACCAAACACCTCCATATGACCCCAACCCATATCTACCATACCAACCACCTTGTGAACCATATGAACCATATGAAGAACCACCCCAATTCCACCACCAATACCCTCAAGAACCACCACCTCCATACTATTACCAAGATAAATCACCTCCCATGTATGATAACTTTCAACCACATAATGAATTTCCCTCTCCACCACAACCCTCCATGGAAGAACACCCATATCCATCCATCCAGGAGGCAATGGATCGTCTCAAGGAAGAAATGGATCGACTTCAAGTAATAGTCCGTCAAAATGAGCAAGAGGAAGCCCAAAAGAATTATGAAGCTATCGAGGATAACCTTGCCAAAATTAAAGCCAACTTGGACTCATGGGACTCATGCAACAAGCAAGGCATCTCCATGAATGAATGTGAGAAACCAGCCGAAGAAAGGAGCATGAAAGAGATTTTAGAATCTCAACATGAGGACAAGGAGATGGGGTATGTCTTGCAACAAGTGGAGGAGGGATAGATTGTTAAAGAAGAAGAAGTGGTTGAAGAGTTAGAGGATGTTGAACAAGAGGTGGATTTCAAACTTGATAGCACTTCCACACCAAGTGACATTGTTGATGATTTAGTGGAAGTTATTGAACCTTCTTCCAATGAGCTTGAATTTGGTGTTGAGGAGGATAATGTGCAACCTCCTAAGCATATAATGAATGATGAAGAATTGGAAGAAGGTGAGCAAATAAAAAATCTTCCTCTTGGAGATGAGCCCACACCAACACATGATCCTTTGGTATTTGAGGAATCTTCCCCTATTAATATTGAGGTAAATGTTGAGATAAGTTCCACATTACCTCCATGTTGTGACATGAAGAGTGGGGAAGAGCTAGAAGAAGTTCGTGAAGAAGTGGTTGAATGTGAAGAACTTTGTCAAGAGGAAGAGGTTGAAGTTGAAGAAGCTTGCCAAGAGGTGGAGGTAGTCAAGAAAGAGCACAAGGGAGTAGACCTCGCATTGTCTAAGTGTGGGGAGGTTCCCCTTCCTAAGTCACCATCCAACATAACATTCAAGTGGGTAAAATTATTATCTCTAATATTTACTTTCCCACTTGAATATGGTTTGATTGAAAATGATGGGCAACTTAGAGCTCTTTGTGGGGTTAACAACAAAAGGAAATTGAGCAGTGGGTGGAAATGCCAATCAAGGTTCCTTATGGTTGGAAGCTTAAAGTCTAAGTGCAATAGTTGGTATAGTTCTCAACAAAAGGGGTCTAGGAAGATGCTTTGGTGTTTACTTAAGAATTCGGATCACTTCTCACCCAATTGGAATTGTGATGATCAACTTGAAGATGGGTGTAGAAACAAGATTTGTGATCCGGGAAGCCCTTAGCTTGTGTGGAACTTCATCAAAGCTTGGTGCCATTGATCTTGAATTTTGGAGCTTACTTGAAGTCCAAGCATTGGTGGAGGTTCCAAGATGAATTCAAGCACAAGCCACCATAACAATGAGCTTCCCAAATGTACAACTTAAGGACTTAAACTAAAAGTGCTAGGTGGGAGACACCCCACCATGGTAAACTCTTTCCACTCTCATTTAGATTTGGTTAATAAGTGATTGGAGTTGCCATTGTAGGAAGTTCTTCTTATTTTCTATACTCTTATGCATTTTGCTTTTATTGATAGGTTGTTTGTTGCATTCATGCTTTGATTAGTCTAGTTATTGTTGAATTGCATTTTACTTGTAGTATAAGTTTTGTTTTTAGTATGTTTAAAAATTTTTCAAAACTAAAAAGATTTGTTGTTAAATTTGATTTTTGATTGTTTTAGAATGCTTATAGATTAGGGGAGTGCCCTGTTTTTGAAAAAAAAAAAAAAGGCATCCGCGCGCGAGCTCACTATGCGCACGCGCCGGTGGTGCATCTCACACTCCTAGTACAAAAACCAGAGAGTTATGCCAAAGTTGTGCATATTCTGTGCCCGTGACCTGACGCGCAAGCGTACATGACGCGTCCGCGTCGGTCGCCAACTTCACATCCACGCGTATGCGTGCTATGCGCGTCCGCGTCGCCTGTCTCGCCTGCCCACCCACGCGCACGCGTGCGGGTCGGGTACGCGTCGCCCTCCGCGCCCTATTTTTCCCCTGTTCTACCCTATTTTCTTTTTCCCTTCTTCTCTTCTTTTCCTTCTAGTTTCTTCCTCTTTCTTTCTTCCTCTTTCTTTTCAAAATTTTTACTCTTTATTTTTCTTATTTTCATCTTCTTTTATATGTTGCATTTGCATATTATCATTCATTGCATTTTAATTTTATTTTTATAGCTTGTTCTTATTTTATTTTCTAAGTTTCTTATTTTAATAATGATGTTGAATTCTTATATTCAATTGTTGAGAATTTCTTGGTTAATCTTGGTGCTTTGTGACTTATTTGGCATTAATTGTAATATTCGCTCTACACATAAGATTAGTGCTTTAGTCCGTCCTGACTCATGATCCCTTGTTTTTGTACCTCATCATCATTGAGTTAGGATGGGACCAAATGCTTTCATGCTTATCACTAATCTTGTTTGTGTCAATTGTTGATTAAGCTTGATGCAACAAACAAGTTCACCCGCACAACCTTTTGAAGGAGCTCATCAATTGAAGCTACCCGTCCACCTTGTTCTTCTTTGCATGCACCGAGGACGGTGCAAATTTTTAAGTGCGGGGAGGTCGTTCGACCGATCTCCATGGGTAACAATTTCCTTTCAACACCAAGTTTTCAATTTTTGTCTTTGTTAGATTAGTTGTTGCATTGCATGATAGATTGCATGATTAGATAGAATTTGTACATATTTTTCATCACTACTTTTTATATTAGGACTACTTGGTTAGGGTGATGATTTCTTTTCAAAGAAAAATTGTTTTAGGGTACCCTACCAATTTGAAAAAAAAAAATTTTTTTTGTGAACTTGCTTGAAGAAATTATTTTGGAACATTGTTTTTGAGCCAAATTGTGTGGTTACATCATATAACCACTTATTTCCATTCTTGTGTGCATTATTCTCTTTCTATGCTTGTAATATTTGACTTTTTTTATTCTTTATGTCCATTATTTCATGTATACATGCATTTATATGATTGAGGCCATCATTTCATTTAGCTCACTTACCCAAATAGCCTACCTTTCATCAACCATTGTTAGCCAATTTTGAGCCTATTGAATCCCTTTTGGTCTTAATTATAGCACAACACTACCCCTAAGTGAAAAACAATAAATGTCCTTAATTTGGATCTTTGATTAGCTTAGGCTAGTGAGAGTGTATATCATTTGGGTAATGGGAAACTTGGAACATTGGTTGAGGTAAAAGTGTAATTTTTTTTTTGTTAAAAATATTAGGAATTGGGTACATATTCATGCACCATATGTAAAACCATATGCATTGATATATTTGTATATATTTTTCAAAAAAAATGTAGAAAAAAAAATATATATATATATATAAAGAAAAATATATAGAAAAAGAATACAATAAAAAGGACAAAAATGCCCCAAAGTAAAGTTCAATAAACATCAATGTATATGGAATGTTAATTAAAAAGAATGCATGAGTATGTGAAAAAATGGGAATCATAGGTAGCTAGGTTGTGTATTAAAATTGTATAGGTTGTTATATGTGTTAGGTGAGAGCTTAGGTTAATCAAAGATTCAAATTTCAAGCTCACTTGACCATATGCATCCTTACCTTTACCCTAGCCCCATTACAACCTATGAATAAGTCCTCATGATAAATGTATGCATGTATTGAATAATTGTTGATTGTTAGAAGAAAAACAAATCTTGGAAAGCATGAGTAGAAGAGAATTGATTGATTGACCCTATACACTTGAGCGACTAGAGCAGATACACTTCCGGTGAGGGTTTGATGCTCAATCCCTTGTTCCCGGCTTTCATGAGCTTTCTTCTTGCAAGTCTATTTGAACTTCATTTTTATATTTGAATTGGTAGAGTTTGTGAGTTGTCATATGACCTTTGCCCTACTTTGTTATATGTGTTATTGGGGATTGATTTACTTTTAACCAAGTAGGTAGAATCATCTTGCATTTAGTGCATTCATTTAGATAGGTTGCATATAGTTTCTTTGCATTGAATAAATGTTCATACCCTTTTCTTGTCCTTCTTTATTCTTAACATGAGGACATGCTTGGTTTAAGTGTGGGGAGATTTGATAAACCCCGATTTTGTGGTTTATCTTGTGCTTAATTTGGGGGATTTTAGCACATTTTCCCACATTTATTCAATGAAATAGCATGGTTTTGCAATTCTCCCTTGATTTGTGCTTAAACATGAAAACATGCTTTTTAGGCCTTAAAATAGCTAAATTTAATCCACTTTAATTCCATTCGATGCCTTGATATGTTTGTTAAGTGATTTCAGGTTTAGAAGGCAAGTATTGGATGGAAGAAGTGAGGAGAAAAGCATGCAAAGTGGGAGAACTCATGAAGAAATGAAGGAACTGTAAAGCTGTCAAGCCTGACCTCTTCGCACTCAAACAATCATAACTTGAGCTACAGAGGTCCAAAGAGGCGGTTCCAATTGCTTTGGAAAGATAACATCCGGGGCTTCGAAATAATATAAAATTTGCCATATGTTGCTTCGCGTATAGGGACACTCACGCGCCATGTACGCGTGCGCACCGATTGAGCACGTGGTTCACTAAAAGTGAAATCATGGCCAGCGATTTCTGAAGCATTTTGGGCCAATCTAACTCATTTCTAATGCTATTGAACCCAAGGATTGGAGGGGGAATGAACCAAGTAGTCATAGTATAGTTTTCATCATGTTTTAGGTAGAATTCTAGAGATAGAAGCTCTCTCTTCTCTCTAGAATTTAGGGTAGTTTAGGTTAAATTTTCTTAAATCCACTTTCAATTCTTGTTTTGATTTAGTTTTCCCTTGTTAATTCCTTATTATTACATCTTAATCTTCTTAGTTTCTCTTGATTATTTCCTTTAATTTGTTGCTTTTATGTTCATGAACCTTGTTGGATCTCAATTTTATTTAATGCAATTTTTATGTTTTCATGTTCTTTTATGTTGATCTTAGTTGCTATTATTGATTTCTTGCTTATGCTGGTTATGGGTTCCTTTAATTCTTGCATTTTATGATGTTTACTTTTCTTGCACACTAAGTGTTTGATATAATGGTTTTTTTAGTTCTTGAGTAGTTTTCTTGACTCTTGGCCTAAGCTAAGGGAATTGAGTGACCTTGAGTCATTGGGTCTCAATGATTTGGTGATTTGAGAACCCTTGGTGATCAATTTGATACTCATTGACACCAACCCACTACTAATCTAATTAGTAGGTAGGTTGGGACTTATGGGTTAATGTGATCAAATCTATTTGACGTACTTCAAGCTTAGGAGTAGACATTACGTACTTAAGGCTTTTGGAAGTAGACTTAATAGGTTGGCCTCTCATAATTATCAATATATGGTTTGTAGACAAGGATGGTGATCTCAATTACCTATGTCTTAGCCAAGAGTTCTTTTCCATTTCTTTTGTTAGTTCATTATTCATTTACTTTTCTTGTCATTTATTTTCTTGCCAAAACACAAAATCAAAACCCCTTACTCCTTTATAGCCAATAATTGAGCACTTCATTGTAATTCCTTGTGAGACGACCCGGAGTTTAAATACTTCGGTTAATTCTTATTGTGGTTTGTACTTGTGACAACTTAATATTTTTTATTGGGAGGATTATTTGTTGGTATAGAACTATACTTTACAACGAGATTTCATTCATTTGAGGAAATTCTATACCATCAACTAATTTTCTTAAATCGGCATTCTCATAGGCCGAATATCTGAATTCATCAAGCTCACTCAACTGAAGCATCCTCTTTATTCCTGCAGCTTGAGCATCAAAGTTCAGAAACTTGATTGCCTAGTAAGCTCTATGCTCTAGCTCAGCTGACAAGTGACAGGCTTTACCATAGACCAATTGATAAGGGAACATGCCAATAGGAGTCTTGTAAGTTGTTCGGTATGCCCAGAGAGCATCATCAAGCTTCCCAGACTAATCCTTCCATGAGATACTAGTGGTCTTCTCTAGAATCCTCTTGAGTTCTCTGTTAGAAACCTCAACCTGTCCACTTGTCTGAGAATGATAAGGGGTTGCCACTTTATGATGAACTCCATATCTCTGCTTAAGTGAGACCAGTTGTCTATTACAGAAGTGACTTCCACCATCACTAATGAGTGTCCTTGGGACACCAAACCAGCTGAAAATATATCTCTGAAGAAAGTTCATCACTACCTTGGCATCATTGGTGGGTAAAGCCATAGTTTCCATCCACTTGGACACATAATCAACTGCCACCAAGATATAAGTGTTAGAGTATGAAGGTGGAAAATGTCCCATGAAGTAAATACCCCACACATCAAATAGCTCAATCTCAAGAATCCCCTACTGTGGCATCTCATGGTTGGCAGGGTGATTATTAGCTCTCTTACATCTATCATAGTTCTTCACAAATTCTCTTGAGTCCTGGAAGAGAGTCGGCCAGTAAAAACCGCTCTGAAGGACCTTTGAAGCTATCCTTTCACCACCAAAGTGGGCTCCATAATCAGAGCCATGACAGTGCCAAAGAATCTGCTGTGTTTTCTCATCTGAAACACACCTCTGGATTATACCATCTGAGCATCTTCTAAAAAGATATGGTTCCTCCCAAAAGTAGTACTTTGCATCAGTCAGTAGTTTCTTCACTTGTTGTTTAGTGTAATCTTTTGGGATGAACTTCATGGCTTTGTAATTTGCAATGTCTGCAAACCAATGAGCCTACTGAATGACAAACAGTTGCTCATCCGGGAATGTCTCAGTCGCAGCTGTGAGTAGTTACACTCCTTCTTCAGGTTCAATTCTGGAAAGGTGGTCAGCCACTTAATTTTCTGACCCTTTCCTGTCTTTGATCTCAATATCATACTCCTGAAGGAGCAGTACCCATCTGATCAATCTTGGTTTAGAATCCTATTTAGTTAGAAGGTACTTCAAAGCAGTATGATCAGTATAAACAATAATCTTAGAACCAATTAAATAGGACCTAAACTTATCAACTGCATACACAATAGCTAATAATTCTTTTTCTGTAGTTGTGTAATTCTTTTGAGCATCATTTAATACACAACTAGCATAATAAATGACATGCATAAGCTTGCCTTGCCTCTGTCCTAAAACAGCTTCTATAGCATAATCACTAGCATCACACATTAATTTAAATGGCAAATCCCAGTCAGGGGGAGCTATGATGGGAGCAAAGGTACGGTTTGCTTTCAGACTTTCAAAAGCATGCAGACATTCAGCATCAAATACAAAAGGAACATTAGCAACCAATAGTCCAATAGGTTGCTCTATCAACCTCCTTAGTAATTTTAGAAATGTCCTTTATAAATCTTCTATAAAATCCTTCATATCCCAAGAAACTCCTTACTGCCTTAACATTAGTTGGTGGTGGTAATTTTTCAATTACCTCCACCTTGGCTCTATCAACCTCAATTTCCTTGCTTGAAATTCAGTGTCCAAGAACAATACCTTTTGTGACCATAAAGTGACAGTTCTCCCAATTTAAACAAGGTTTGATTCTTGACACCGTTTCAAGACCAGAGATAAATGCTTAAGGCAGGATTCAAAAGAATTACCAAAAACAGAAAAATCATCCAAAAATACCTCAATAAATTTTTCAACCATATCAGAAAAAATTGAAAGCATACACCTCTGAAAAGTTGCTGGGGCATTACAGAATCCAAATGGCATTCTCCGGTAAGCAAATACTCCAAAAGGACATGTGAATGCCGTCTTCTCTTGATCTTGAGGGTCCACTGCAATTTGGTTATATCCAGAATATCCATCTACAAAATAATAAAAAGCATGACCAGCTAACCTCTCAAGCATCTGATCAATGAAAGGCAGGGGAAAGTGATCCTTCCTTGTAGCAGTGTTGAGCCTCCTATAATCTATGCACATTCTCCATTCTATGACGGTCCTTGTAGGAATTAGCTTATTCTTTTCATTCTTGATCACTGTCATCCCTACTTTCTTGGGAACTACCTGCATAGGACTCACCCAAGATCTGTCAGAAATAGGGTATATAATGTCAGCTTCACATAGTTTTATTACCTCTTTTTGGATCACCTCTTTCATAGTTGCATGGAGTCTCCTTTGTGGTTGCACAACCAATTTAGTATCATCTTCAAGAAGGATCTTTTGCATACACTTGGTTGGACTAATCCCCTTTAAATCACCAATGGTCCACCCAAGAGCTGTTTTATGACTCTTGAGCACTGTAATCAATGCCTCTTGCTCATCAGGTTTCACCTAGGAACACATATTTCAACAACATCAACTCTCATTCACCCCTCAGAATCATTAGGTTGTTTAATAGCTTCAAACACATTAAGGACCACCTATTCTTCATTGACCCTTAGGGTTCATTCACCCTTTTGCAAATCAATCAAAGCATTACCTGTAGCTAAAAAGGGTCTTCCAAGAATAAGAGAGGACGTTTTATCCTCTTCCATATCCAATATGACAAAATCAGCA
>NC_029788.2:74054892-74061418 GCF_000816755.2 Arachis ipaensis | reverse complement strand
AATCCTCAACATCCCCCATGGGAATTATAATAGAAAGATAAGCAAGTTGAAGAGAAATGCGAGTGGATTTTACCTCCTCAATTTGGAGCTTCTTCATCACTGAAAGTGGCACCCAAATTATTTTGTACTTCTAGGAACATCAAGACGTCACGTAAACGCAGTTTTAATGGTTAAACAATCAAGCATAAAAAAATAACTCATTCATGTTTAATTTACTGAACCTTACCACTCTGTGTTATCTCACAAAAACCGATTCAAGTCTAGATGAAGTAAGATACATAAGAGAACCAATCATCTCTCTATATCTAGTTTCATCCACATCTTTTCCAATTTCATCCTTCTCTAGCTTTGAATTTGGATGCATTGGAGTGCTCATAGGCTTGGCATTCTCCAATCTAAATTTTTAAACTAATTCATTGGCATACTTCTCTTGATGTATAAAAGTACGATTTGAAGTTTTCTTAATTTGAAATCCAAGGAAAAAGATAAGTTCTCCCATCATGCTCATGTCAAACTCACTTGTCATGAGCTTCCTAAAATCAACACAAAGGGATTTATCAGTTAAACCAAACATAATGTCATGATCATATATTTTTACAAGAATGAAAAAATCATTAGAATTTTTAATGAATAGAGTAGTATTGATGGTGCCTCTTTGAAAACTATTTTTCAAACGAAAAGAGCTAAGTCTTTCATACCAAGCTCTAGGAGCTTGTCTTAAACCATAAAGTACCTTTTAAAGTTTGAAAACATGGTTTGAAAATTCTTTATTTTCAAATCCGGGATGCTGGGCCACATATACTTCTCTATCAATGATTCTATTTAAAAATGCACATTTCACATTCATTTGAAAAAGTTCAAAACCATAATGAGCAGCATAAGCTAGGAGAAGTCTAATTGCTTCTATTCGGGCTACTGATGCAAATGATTCATCAAAATATGTTCCTTCTTCATGGTCATATCCTTGAGTGACCAATCTTGCCTTTTTCCTAGCTATGCTTCCATCTTCTCCAAACTCGTTCCAAAAATATCCACTTTGTTTCCGTCACTTTCTTTCCAATTAGATCAGGCACAAGTGTCCATATATTATTTTTCTCAAATTGTTACGACTCTTCTTCTATGGCTTTGACCAATAAGGATCACCAAGAGCTTCATTAGCATTTTGAGGCCCAATTTGAGACATAAGTGCCAAATTATTTTTCTCCATTCTTTTTCTAGAAGAAGATCTTGTTGTGACTGCCTGAGATGGATCTCCAATAATGAGTTCTGATGGATGGTTCTTTCAAAATCTCCATTCTCGAGCTTTGGGAGATTTAGGAACAGATTCGAAATTGGATAGTTCAGTATAAATGGTACTTCCAAGAAATTCTGCAGTTACAGAAGATAAAATGAAATTGTTTCCCGCGGAATGGTCTGCTACATCATATTCAAGGATAGATTGTAAAGATTCAAATTTTCCTTGATCTTGGGCTTCATTCTGGTGTTCTCAACTTGATTACATGTATCAACATCTTCCAAAATACTTGGAACAATATTAGCAGCACAAAATGTAACATGTATGATTTCCTCAACAATCCTAGAGTATTTGTGGTACACTCTATAGGCTTTTCTAGAAATTGAGTATCCAACAAAAATACATTCATATGTCTTTGGATCAAACTTTCTTAAATTATCTTTTGTTTTCAAAACAAAGCATTTACATCCAAAAATATGAAAGTATTTAAGATTGGGAGGAGTTTCCTTTCAAAGCTCATAAGGGATTTTCTTTAAAAGCTTTCTAAGGATGATTCAATTTAAAATATCACAACTTGTATTTACAACTTCAGCCCAAAGAAATTTAGGTAAATCACTTTCACAAAGCATTGCTTGGTGAAGAATTTATAACCCATAAACTAACCGGCAAGTGCACCGGGTCGTACCATGTAGTACCTCAAGTGAATGAGGGTCGATCCCACGAGGATTGATGGACTAAGCAACAATGATTGCATGATTTACTTAGTTAGACAAACCAAAAATAGTGTTTTGAAAGTTCAAAAGCATTAAGGTAAATTCAGAATACCAGAGAGCAAGCAGTAAACGGGTTGTGAAATATATGGAGAAAACAGTTAAGGCTTCAGAGATATTTATTTTCTGGATTAACTTTTCTTACAAACTATTTTAATCATGCAAGATTCAATTCATGGCAAACTATATGTGACTAAACCCTAATTTCTTAGACCCTTTTAGTCTCCTCTAATCTTCATCAACCGCCAATTCCTTGGTCACTTGATTCCAAATAGAGGGTTAAGTTCAATTCTAGTTTATATGCCACAGAAACCCTAATTATCTAAATATAAGAGGATTATATGTCACGTATCCCGTTAAGTCTAGATAATTAGAAATTTAGGAGAAATTGTTTTCAAGCTATTGTTCAAGCAAAGAGCTTTTCCAAGTTTTACAATAACTCAATTAGAACAAGGGTCATACTTCCGTTCCACCCAGATTCATAAGATAAAGAACGAAAACAATTCTTGAATTTGAAATCAATACATGAATTAAAATAGAACATTAATAGTATTAATCCATAGAATAAACAGAGCTCCTAACCTTAATAGTGGAAGTTTAGTTGCTCATGGTTTAGAGACAAAACTATGGTTCTGTAAAACTGTAAAGTGTGGAATGAGGTAAGGGAGAAGAAAAGAGCCCGAAGGGCTGATTCTTTTCCCTTTTATATCTAATCCTAATTAATGTAAAATATATTTTCTAAAACTAAATAATATATTTTCCTATTTATAAATAAAATAAAAGTTTAATAAAAAATAAATGAGGATCTTCGTGGCTTTGCAATTGAGAAGCGTGGGGACCATTGGGAATCATTAGTGTGGTGCCTAACTTGAAGGACTTGGCGCCTAACTTAGAGGAGGCAGCAAGGATTGGACATGAGTTGCTTGACTTGGCGCCTAACTTGGTGGATTGTGGCGCCTAACTTGAAGGAGGCAGCAAGGAATGCGTACGCGTGACAAGCGGCACGTGACCTCACTAAAGACAAAATGATAGGGGCGATTTCTGGGCTCAAGGAGGCCCAAATCAAACTCATTTTTGATGCTTTTGAACCCAAAGATTGCAAGGGAATGGGGGGAGAGTCATAGTTTTATTTTTCATCATGTTGTAGGTTAGAATTCTAGAGAGAGAAGCTCTCCCTTCACTCTAGAATTTCCGGTATTTTAGGTTAAATTTCCTTAGATCCAACTTTTAATTCTTGTTTTTACTTCAATTCTCTTTATAGTTTAGTGTTCTATTGTCTTAAACTTCTTAGCTTTTCTTGTTAATTTCCTATTTGCTCACTTTTATGTTTATGAACCCTTGTTGATTTTAATTTCCTTTTTATGCAATCTTATGTTTCCATGTCCTTTTATGTCGATCTTAGTTACTATTGTTGATTTCTTGTTTGTGTTAGTTATGGTTTCCATTAATTCTTGCATTTTGTGATGTTTACTTTTATTGCACTCTAGATGTTTGTTAAAATGATTTCTCTAGTTTTTTAGTAGTTTTCTTTACTCTTGGCCTAGGCTAAGGAATTTGGGTGACCTTGAGTCATTGGGTCTCATTGATTTGGTGATTTGAGAACCCTTAGTGGTCAATTTGATAACCATTAACACTAGCCTACTACTAAGTCAATTAGTAGTTAGGTTAGGAATTATGGATTGATGTTGATCAAGCCTATTTGACGTACTTCAATCGTTGAGGTAGACATTGTACATACTTCAAGCATAGAAGTAGAATAAATGGGTTGGTCCCTCATAATTTTCAATACATGGTTTGTAGACAAGGATGGTGATCTCAATTCCTATGCCTAGTCAAGAGTTCTTTCCCTTTTCTTTTATTAGTTAATTGTCATTTACTTTCTTACTTTTATATTTTCTTGTCAATTGTAAATCAAACCCCCTTGCCCCATAATAGCCAATAATTGATCACTTCATTGCAATTCCTTATGAGACGACCCGAGGTTTGAATGCTTTGGTTAATTTTCATTGAGGTTTGTACATGTGACAACCAATATTAAAACTTTGATTGAGTATTATTTGTTGGTTGGGAACTATACTATCAACAGAAATATTTTGCGTAAAATTCCTAACCGACGATAATACTCTTTCAAGTTTTTGGCGCCGTTTCTGGGGAATTGCAATGGTGTTATGTTATTGGCTATTGTATATATGTGAATATTGTGAATATGTTTGCCTTTTGCTTTTTTGTTAGTTGTTGTTAGGTTTAGAACTTTGTTGCTTATTTTTGTTAGCTTTTGTTTTTATTTGCCACCATAAATTCTCACCCTTTTGGCTATGAGCGTGGTTACAACTATGTTGTAGGAGATGAAAATTACAATGACAACATGCATCAAGGATGGAACAATCAAAGATGGGAGGAGCCTCAAGGATTTGATCAACCCTCTTGGCAACAACCTTCCCAAATATGCTATGAGCAAGAGTCATTCCAAGATGCATACCAATCAAATGGCTATGGTGGACCCCCTTGTGATTATCAACAATGCCCACCATATGCCTATGAATGCCCTCCACAATATAACCCTCAACCATCATACTCACAAGCCTCATACCACTAAAAACCTCCATATGACCCCAACCTATATCCACCATACCAACCACCTTGTGAACCATATGAACCATACTTAGAACCACCACAATTCCAACCCCAATACCCTCAAGGACCACCACCTCCATACTATTACCAAGATGAACCACCTCCCATGTATGAGAACTTTCAACCACAAGATGAATTTCCCTTTCCACCACAACCCTCCATGGAAGAATATCCATGTCCATCAATCCAAGAGTAACATGATCCTACTTATGCTAGCCAAGTGGAACAAGAGCCAATTGATCGCTTCAAGGACGCAATGGATCGGCTTCAAGCAATCATCTATCAAAAGAAGCAAGAGGAAGCCCAAAGAATGAGTGAAGCTATGAGGCTAACCTTGCTAAAATTAAAGCCAACTTGGACTCATGGGATTTATACCGTAGACAAAGCATCTCCACGGATGAATGTGAGAAATCAACTGAAGAGTGGCACATGAAGGAGATTTTAGAATCCCAACATGAGGACAAGGAGATGGGAAATGTCTTACAACAAGTGAAGGAGGAAGAGATCCTTGAAGAAGAAGAAGTGGTTGGAAACCTAGAGGAAGTTGAACAAGAGGTGGATTTCAAGCTTGAGAATACTTCCACACCAAGTGATGTTGTTGATGACTTTATGGAAGTTGTTGAACCTTCTTCCATTGAGCTAGGAATGGATGTTGAAGAGGATAATGCGCAACCTCCAAGGTATAGTATGAATGATGAAAGATTGGAAGAGGTTGAGCAAGAAGCAAGCTCCATCATTGAAGATGATTCCACACCAACCAATGTGTCTTTTGGAATTGATGAACCTCCCTCATTGTGTTATAGAATTGATGACAATGAGGACCGTGCACAACCTCCGACACATGGTCTGAGCAATGAGGGATGTATAGAAGAAGTTGGTGAACAAGGAATTGAAATTGAAAAAGCTTTCCAACTGGTGGAGATAGTCAAGGAAGAGCATAAAGGGATGACACTTGCAAAACCATTGGAGACATCCCTTCCTAAGTCACCATCCAACACAACATTCAAGTGGGTAAAATTCTTATCTCTAGTCTTTACTTTCCCACTTGAATATAGTTTGCTTGAAATGGATGGACAACTTAGAGCTCTTTGTGGAGTTAAGAGCAAAAGAGAATTGGCTAGTGGGTGGAAATGCCAATCAAGGTTCCTTATGGTTGAAAACTCAAAGTCTAGGTGCAATGGTTGGTATAGTCCTCAATTAAATGGGTCTAGAAAGATGTTTTAGTGCTTACTTGAGATTTCAGATCACTTGCCACCCAAATATGATTGTCTTGATCAACTTGAAGATGGGTGTAGAAACAAGATTTGGGATCCAGGAATATGTGAAGATCAACTTTGGGAGCCCTTAGCTTGTGTGGAACTTCATCAAAGCTTGGTGCCATTGATTTTGAAATTTGGAGCTTACTTGAAGTCCAAGCATTGGTGGAAGTTTCAAGATGAGTTCAAGCATAAGCCGCCATGACAAGGAGACTCTCAATTGTCCAACTTAAGGACTTAAACTAAAAGTGATAGGTGGGAGACACCCCACCATGGTAGACTCTTTCCATTCTCTTGTATATATAATCAATAAATGAATTGAGTTACCATTGTTAGTGTTAGGTAGTTTTCTTCTTTACATATTCTTGTTTTAGTGTTTTGGTTGTTAGTTTGCTTGATTTGATTTATGCCTTGAGCTGTAAGTTAGTTGTTTTAAATTGCATTTTGCTTGAAATGCAAGTTTTGGTTGCTTTGTCTTTGAAAATTTTTCAAAAAAAAAAAACTAAAAGGATTTTTGTTAAATTTGAATTTTGGTTGCTTTAGAACGTATATAGGTTAGGAGAGTGCCTTGTTTCTTTTTTATGCTTCTATTAAAAAAAAAAGGGTCGCCCCACGCGTAAGCTAGGTGACGC